>NC_059378.1:7280000-7370000 GCF_019703515.2 Myxocyprinus asiaticus | reverse complement strand
AATATAATAAAATATATATAAAAATAATATTTAATTTTTATATAAAATATATAATATAAAATATGTGAGTTAAAAAAACAACAGTGTAAATGTAAAATTGACCAAAACTTAAGTTGACCAAAAAGAGAGAGACATAATTTTTATATTTAAAACATTATTTTTCATGTCATTCATAAGTTTTTAAAGCCTTAAAAAGAAATCATATATCCCTATTTTATTATTTGATTTAAATATTTCAAGTTAAATAAAAATGACTTGAGGTGTATGAAGCACACAAGCAGAAAAAACACACCTTAAAAAATACGACAATTTATATGACAATTAATCGTGAAAGCACTTAGAGACAATTAATCGTCATAGCTCTAAAACAGATAATAAATCATCATAATCGCAATGATTTGTTTGACAATTAATCGCCAGCCAAATTTCATAATTGTAACAGCCCTAAGTTTAACGATTTCTCAACTTTTTCAAGGCCTTCAAAGGTATTTGATCTTGTTTCTCTTGGCATCTAACAGTGTGTTGGCATGCTACATTTTAAAGCCCATTCGTTCTATGATCTTTACTCGCTTGTAAGTTGTTTTAATAAAATATGAAGACTTTGCTGGCTGCAGCAAAAATGCATGCCAAGGTGAAAACCACAATAAACATAAAAAGTCCCATTACACTGCGAGATCTGAATAGCTTGCAATGAGAATGAGACAAGAAGTGTGGTCAATACCAGTGTGATGTAATGCTGCGTGTGGTGTACTCGGTGAAATATTGCAATAATTAAAATTTGCAGATGCTGTACAAAGTAATATAACACGTTGGGGAACTGACTAATTCTGTGTTAAAATTAAACCCATCTTTCATGTAAAGTATGTTAATTTTTGAGACTAATAATACATGAGTACAGTGTTAAGTGAGCCCTGAACAGAATCTAAGCTAGACAATGCATGCAGAAGATGGCGCAGATTCTTTTTAGGAATTTGTTTGGCCTACCATAAGCTTAACAAAAAATTACTTTCTCACCTTGACCAAATTAAGGACCCTATGATCACAACTGAGATCTATGTCCAATATTAAGTACAAGTCTATTTATTACACTGAATCATAGAGGATTTCTGATCAAACTAAATTGCCTTAATAATACCTCTTCAAACTGGCTGCATGATCCTCTTTTTTTAAAAAGAGGACTTCCTTCTGAATATAAGAGCATTGCTATGGCAAACACTACTTCCTTGCCGAGTATTTGTAAACCAAACCGAGATGACTATTCATTCAGAACTTCATCCTGAGTTCAGCTGGCTTTGTCGCCCAAATGTTTCATATGACCTGACCTCTCTGGAGTTTTCAAAACCTTCCGTATCATTTTCTGCATGTGTTCAAGGCTGCAGTACTTACTTTAGTGGAACATCAGTGAGCCAAATTAAAACAGCAGCTATTTACCAAGGATTTAAAATGCATTTTGTGAAGAAATTCACTAGAGTAATTCTGAATGACAGGTAAAAAAATCTCAAAAGATACAAGGCACTTGTCTGGAGATTTTAATCAATGCCCTGTAAAACACTGCTTTTGAGATGGCATGTTCATACAGCTGAACAAATAGCCCAAGTTCTTTCAAAATTTTCTAGCAATCTTGGAGAACGTCAAGTTCCACTAAAGCCAGCCTCGCTGTGATAGCTCTGGTTAAGAGGAAAGACATTCAGAAGATTACTTAAACTGAATTCTTCTGCTTTACACAGTTATAAGTAGTCAAAACAAAGGAACATATCCTTCAATATCAACTACAGCTTGAACCTTGTACATGAAACTTTAAGTAAACAAAGAACCATTCGCAACCCTTTTACTTCTGGAATTAGTTTTAGTCGAATATTCTTTCTTTGGAAAATAGTGCACAGATTAATTTTACACAATAAGGACTTGGTACATGGATAAAAAAGTAAATAGTCAATTTTGATTTAATGATTACTTTAATGTAAGCAGTCACAGTATTAATTAGAGCCCGACCGATATGGGATTTTTGAGACCGATACCGATTTTAGAGAGGGAAAATTCACCAATTATCGATATGGTGGCCGATATAGCTAATTCTTGAGCAGTTGAAACAGACCTTTTCTATGTGGATTTTGCACCGATATGACTATGCAAAGGTACTCAGCAGGCTGCTTTCTTAAATATTTTTATCAAAGAATATTTGACATTATTATTATTATACATTGTCAACAAATTCTAGAAATGAACATTGAGAAAATAAAGAATAAATAAAAATACAATAAATAGCTAAATAAACATCAGTACTGTTTAGTATCAGTCAAATGCTGACCATTAAAATAAAGAATATATTAAAATAAAATAAATAGCTAAATAAACATCAGGGGCCGGTTGCACCAGCTATACATACGTTACAACTTAGCCTAGTTGTAGCATAAATGGACACTAAGTCACAATTTACGCTCTACTAAATATTTGAGTGTTGCACCATTACATTTATGTAGGACGTAACCCGACGTATAAACTAAACATATACGGCAGCCTCCGATCAGGAGTAACTGATGGAATAAAAAAGTCATTTTTATGTCATTTAATGACATCAATGAGCTCATGTTTTGGTTGACAGGCATCAGTCCTTTCGACATATATGATGGTGTTGGCATTTACACTCATTTACATTTACGGGAGAAAAGAAAAAAAAAACCCTACTTTTAAGCGGCTCTTCAGCATGAAACTGATATAACGGTGCCGTTTTTAGGGTGCATCGCCCGGTGTCAAGTTTCAACACATTCAAAATATATATGTAGGATATTAACAAGAATAAATATCTATTTTTCCAGCCTGTTGTATTAGTATTTATCACCCCTCATTTATTTTAGATACAGTTCCTATATATTATTATTTACACAGGGCGAATATACTATTTATCAAGTCTACTTTTTATTACGCATCCTATTTTAAAAACCAGACTTTTAAATATTACATTTTATAAATGCAACGACTGGAATTGTTCGGTTGAAGGGGGTACCAAACTGTGAATCCTGAACAAAACAGTTTGGTGAATACTAGGGATGTGTTTTATACAACCTTTTAACCTGGGTCACAAGCTGAATAGGCGTTTAAGAGCTAATGATTAATCATTGAAATAATCGACCAAATAGTCGAATAATCGTTCTAATAATAGTTCGATTAGTCGATTATCAAAATAATCATTAGTTGCAGCCCTAGAAACAAGCGAGTAAAAGTTCACAATATATCAAACTTTTGAATCTCAATACACTAAACAAAGAATAAAGATCTGACTTGTGCTGTTCATTCCAAGAAACCTCAGAATGGCTGCATTAAAAACATATACTACAGCCATTTTTTTCAAATCCAACTCCCACGTGCACACTCCATTCAGAAGTGATTCTCCCTATGCCCTATTCCCAATCAATTTAGGTAATTTTTCTTTAATTAGGGCTGTCACGATTATGAAATTTGGCTGACGATTAATTGTCAAACAAATAATTGCGATTATGATGATTAATTGTCTCTTTTAGGGATTTCACGATTAACTGTCATATAAATTGTAAAATTTCTTAAGGTGCATGTGTGCTTCATACACCTTAAGAAGTAATTTTTACTATTTAACTTCAAATATATATATATCAGGGATATATGATTTCCTTTTAAGGCTTTAAAACTATATTATTTACATAAAATATGTTTTTAAATATCAAAATATTTCTAAATACTTTGTCTCTTTTTGGTCAACTTTAGTTTTGTTCAATTTTACATTAACACTGTTGTTTTTGGAACAAGGAAATATGCGGATAATACAATTTATAAAGAAATTGGCATATCATTAAGCTATCCGATGCAAGTTATCCTGAAACACCAAACTATTGGTGGTTTTAAACATAAGTCATTGTGTATCAGTCCAGTTCAGTAAAAATTGGGGACATCTCACTGAGGGAGAGGGAGAACTTGGCACTTGTGTGTGGCATAGATGCGTGCACCGTTTCAAAGAGTTCTTAACTCCGCTCTCCTCAGAGGAGCCGTAGAAGGTTATGAAAGATTGGAGAGCAAAGAGACGTCTCCCTGGTTTATCCTCCCTGAAAGCCTTCGTGTGCTCTCAGTTCCAGATGAGCGATCTGATGAGAGCCATTTGTCAGGCCCTCCTCTTAATTATCAGCCGGCTCAGAACAGCATCCTGCAGCAGCCACTGACAATGGCACTTTTGGGCCTTATTCAGCACTGCTTCAAAACTGCTGTAAGACAGGGACATGAGGAAAAAAATTTGGATTTGTCTCAACGCTGAGGCTCAAGTGAAAGTCGCTGCTTGCCAATTTGGTATAAAAAACACTTCTATTATAAAAGTGGAAGATAGTGCGAAAGTTTTTTACCCATGTCTCATCCTGTGGTTTTGTGCCACATGTAGTGGAGGGAAGGAAAATCATCTAAAATGTTATAATTTAGGTTCATTCCAAAAGATAAAACACAGGGTTACAAGAGATTCTTGGGAGATATCCCTGTATAATCAGGGCTATGAGAAAGAAAATGGGAACACAGTTGGGCAGAGTGCAGATGAAATTTTTGCAAAGGGGGAAATTCTATATGTTTGTAGTTACCTTAAAACAGTGTCTCAATACTGCAAGTAGCTAGCGTGAGCAGTCTGTCCGACTTTGAACAGGAGTACATATGTGCTAAAGGTGTTAAGCATATAAATGTGTGGAAAGCTGTAACAAGATGCTCCTTTATTCTTTTTAAACATTATATATACACACGTTCTAACACTCACAGAGCACTTTATTAGGAACACCTGTACACCTACTTATTCATGGGATTATCTAATCATCCAATCATGTGGCAGCAGTGCAATGCATAAAATCATGCAGATACAGGTCAGGAGCTTCAGTTATTGTCACATCAACCATCAGAATGGGGAAAAATTGTGATCTCAGTGATTTTGACCGTGGCATGATTGTTGGTGCCAGACGGACTGGATTGAGTATTTCTGTAACTGCTGATCTCCTGGGATCTCCCGCCGCTCACTGATCTCCAGTGAGTGGCAGTTCTGTGGAAGGAAATGCCTTGATGATGAGAGAGGTCAACAGAGAATGGCCACACTGGTTCAAGCTGACAGAAAGGCTACGGTAACTCAGATAACCCCTCTGTATAATTGTAGTGAGCAGAATAGCATCTCAGAATGAACAACACGTCAAACATTGAGGCGTATGGGCTACAACAGCAGAAGACCATGTCGGGCACTTTATTAGGACCATAGTGTTCCTAATAAAGTGCTCTGTGAGTGTGTGTATATATATATATATATTACACATATATGTATATACACACACGCACGCACGCACGCACGCACGCACATATATATATATATATATCTATCTATCTATCTCAGAGCATGTGAGCAGAGCGAGTTGTCGCTCAGCTCAAATATTCGCTCATGTGCGATCGCTCAACTCCAACACTCAAGTTTAAAAGTCATCGTTCCACACCTCGCTCACGAGCACTCATGAGCGAAGTGATGTTGGAGCAGAGCGGCTTGAAATGAGGTAGAAATTAGGCATAATTTTCAGGTCCAAAAAAATCCCTCTTCATATTGGCATACGACCTAATATTTCATGACGCAAATAACAACTGCACAAACAATGCCTTAATGTAGGCTGCTTAAAAAAATATAGCCTTGTTCTCGCTTCCCTATTTGAACGTTAGTCCTGGGCGGTTTTTCAGATTTTTACGATTAATTCTAATTTGCGTTGACATGGTTTTTTAATAATTTTTTTAATCGAGAAAACGAGATTTTGCAAAGAATATTGCTAACGCTATATTTAGATACATCATAAATCCCCAAAGGCTGAATAAAGAAGAGAAAAATAATTTACAGCGCTAGTCTTAATCCCGCTCCCGATCTGATCAGGTGCACGTGTGTGGCACGCTCTAAATGAACGCGATAGGTTAACAACACAGAGACTGATATTAAAGACAGCAGTAATATTCCTAGTTGTACACAGTGTGTTTGTAGCTCAGCTTCGCCCATCATGCAGGTATACACCGGCTTAAGACCATAACTGGCCTTGGTGTGATGTTGATGAACGGTCTCCTTTCTTTTCTTTTTACCCATAAAAAAGCTTTTGTTACATGACAGTTATGGGCACTTCATTTCAAATCACGGAGAGGCTATATATGGGAGAATCAAAAATCTGCTGCTCCTTTTGCCAGGATGATTCAGATAGATCGCTAATTATTGCTTTGTACTGTGACGTGTTTCAAGTGTACTGCATCTATAGCCAACATTTGGCAAGCGATCATTCTGACAAATGACCCTTGAATGGTCGCTTAAAGGCACAGTTATCAATCTGTCTGTAAACAATTGTTGGAAAACTTGTGTCATGCACAAAGTAGATGTCCAAATGACTTGCCAAAACTATTGTTTGCTAATATGAATCTGTGGAGTGGTTAAAAATGAGTTTTAATGACTTCAACCTAAGTGTATGTAAACTTCTGACCTCAACTGTACATATGAACATGTTTAATACTTCCTTCATAATTAATCAGCACAGCTAAATAGCATACATTTTCTGATGGGTCAGTTATGCGTGACAGCAGTGTGTAAATTTCAGTCGACATTCTCATCTCTGATTTATACAGACATCGCTGATCCCAAGCGAATCAATGGTAAACTTTACAGACGTCCACGTTAGCCTAATAAAATTATTTTACTTTACAGATTTATGTCCGGGAAACTAATCTGTGTTTTGAACTGCCTCTGCACTCACACCTCATGTAGTCAGTTGTTGAAATCGGCACCTGTCACTATTAGCTTGCGAATCACACCAAGTTTAAATGCTGCCTCATCTTTGATAATCCACTGTTTAAAATCATGGACCTAATACAGCCGCCCACACACAGCCTATTAATGTGGCCACATGCAAAATGTAGCACATTCTGTTTGGAGCGGAAAGCAAGCGCCTTGTGAACAGCCGGAGCAAGGCTGAGCGCAGTCTCGTGAACGGGATCATCGCTCCAGTGAAATTCTGATCGCTACGCTTCGCTCACATGCTCATAAATATATATATATATATATATATATATATATATATATATATATATATATATATATATATATTCACACACACACACACACACATGCCACAACACCTTAAAATCACACTAAATTTGAATTCAGTCACTGCATCTTGAATCTGTGCACATCTGATTTTAGTAGCAATATATTAATTATTTTACATTCTAAGCCTAACAAATACTAATGATAACATGACCAAAGTATTAAGAGTATTGTTTTCCCATAAAATCTAGAACATTTCACATCTCCAAGCTGCAACTCAACACAGAAAAACAAAATAAATCAGTGGTGCTCTAATCTAGATCCTCACATTTAACAAAATGGGAGCAGGCCTGAATATGGGAGGGTCACCAGCAAACCCAGAGTCTGGAACGGTTGCTGTGCACAAGTGGTTGATGAAGCACTGGGAGAAGAGTGTCCTTACAACCAAACACAGCACTCATCCACTGCAGACGTGAGAGCCACCATTAATTTTACAGGTGCTCCATCCAGTCAATAACCACTAGTACAACCAACGGATCTAATGAGGGGAACAGAGGTGACTATCCAGTTTCCATATGCATAGTGCAGCCTAATCTCTCCATGCTACAATAAGAATGTGCTGAACATGAACACTCCATCGTACTAGTGCCCTATAATCAGCACAAGTAGTTCAACGGAATACAACTGTTTAAGTCAATGCTGACAATTAGGCTCTTTGAAAACAAAATCGATCTGCTAGAGGCTTTAACACTGATGCAATGGCACTGTGGGCTTTCATAAAAAGGCTAAAACATAGACTTTGGGGAGAGCGTTTTTGGCAAGCGAAGGGAAACTCAGCATTCATCGGCGACTGTGGAATGACAGATGAATCCCTCACACAACAGAGGCAGTCAATCAATCAACAGATGGCAGACACAGTGAAGAGGGTGCAAAGGGTGTACAGGGACTCACCTTTTACACCTTTATCCATCTGAAGCTCGTACACAGACTTTTCCTTCAGGCAACATTCTCCTTTAAACTGCAGCAGACCAGACACAAAAGCAGTCTTTTTTGACAAAGATGGAAAACATTTTCCACATTTGTATTCAACTTATCACAGGTCCAAAGGTCACAACCCTCCTAAAGAGTCCATTAGCAAAGTTAATGTAAAACTGTCAAGCACAATGACCCATAAATAATACATTGCCGAGGTGAAGAGAGGCCGGGTACCCTTCTGCTCTCTGCCGTCCCACTTGTCAGACACTCTAGTCCTCTACAAGGCCACATTAATTGTCTAATTCAGAGGCAATTAGTTGGCAGTGAGAGGTTGTGGCCTGGCAACCAGCAGCCTGTCTCTCTTCCCCCACAACCAGCCTGCCTGCTGACCAGAGTCTCTAAACTGCTTTAGGCAGCCCACGTCACCTTGAGAAGAATGTTCTGCCTACGCAGCCAAGTGCTACATATGGGTCACTGACAAATAAGGTTTTCCGAGGTGATAAAAATTAAGAATCTTTTAAAAATCTACAGAAGTTTTAAACAAGTGACAAGTTTGTAAAAATGTAATCTTTGAGACTATGTTGGTTTCACAAATTATTTAAAACATTTATAGGATTTTCCCCCCACACACACACACAAAATATGCTAATAACTTAATACTACATATATGTCATGTGGTGTAACCATCAAGTAAAAGGTGTTAAAATCCCTTGGATACATGAGCGTATGCAATTTTATCAATAATTTCAAAAAAATTCAAACATATTAAAACATTTTATTTTTTTTTACAAATATGAATTTGAGTCAAGAATATCAAGAAGTTTTCTCAGGGTTACACCTGAGAAAAAAATATTTATATTTTATGATATGACAAAAATAAGGAAGGGCATCCGGCGTAAAACCTGTGCCAAGTCAAATATGCGGATCACGGATGGTCCGTGTGGCGAACCATAACGGGAGCAGCCGAAAGAAGAATGATGATATGACAGAATAATATATATTTTTAAACATCTCAAACAGTCTTGAGGGTCCTCTACGATTTATGTTTTTCTTGTCACATGACAACAAAATGGTTACCTGCTAGGAATGTAACAATACACAAATTTTACGATACAAAGCAAAGCCTCACGGTAACATACCATACGATTAAACAAAAAAATAGCACTTCCCCAATTTCACTTTGCATGTAAACATTCCCGCTGTTATTACGGGCATATAACGTGCACAAGTGTTGTGCTAATACTCGTTTAAATTTCAACGTCAAAAGCAGAGAATAATAAGTGTCATGTACTCGCGGGTTTCTTACGTTGTCAGATTTTTTTGAATAAGCTTGTTTTTGTTACTTATGAGCATCTTGCTCAGTGTCATGCTCCGTGTCGTCTGGGAGAGGCTGAATGTTAAATGCACCTTTGCTGCTGCTGTATCTGCCTCGCAAATCCACCGATTTGCGTGGTGATGTTGCCGTAAACAAAATGACATGTTTGATGTACAATAGCGCCAGAACATGATACTGTTGTTTAGCAAAATCGACAAGCTGTAACGCTACAATCTGCTTGGATTTTTGCCATCGATCTTCTCACCTATGTACTGTAGATATATTGATATGTTTTTTCCTGTGAGCGCTCAGTGCCCCCTCACTGCAGAGGAGAATGTTTCGCAGCTCTCAGTGTTGTGCTGCTTGGTTTTAATTACACTATATTGTGTTTGTATCGTACAAAACATATGGTATTGAATCGTGAGCGTTGTATCGTTCGATACAATATATTTTTTGACACCCCTACTACCTACATGTTGGTTATACCACATGACTTTGATTTGGTGGACAAAAGTTTTTCAAATATAAATCATATTTTAAAATTTGCTTGTTTTTTATTCTGCACATCTAGTGCCAACATTTCAGCTTTTAATATGACTTTAATTTTTATTTACAGCCTCTGGATGGTTACACCACATTAAATTTTTTATTTACTTTAAGAACCATAAAACATAAATATCAAAATGACTTTGAATTCAGAAATTGGAAACATGTACATCATAGAAGAGGTGTATTCAAGAAATGGTCTTGTGTGAGTTGCAATGATTGATTGATTGATTTTTTTACATTTATTTTATCTGGACAAAAACAAAAAAAGAGAAGAGATGGACATCATTTCATGGACATAATTTTTTATGTCCAATAATGATTAAGTGTCCAATATCTATATATAGAATTTATTTTTTTATTGTTCTATGTTTAAAACAATAACTAAATAAACCAAAAGATTAAAAACAATATGCAGTATTTATTATTATTGCAATTATTATTATAAGGGCAGATAACCGCAATATTACATACATACACACAAACACATACTGTATACACACACACACACACACACAAAGTCGAAGAATATATGCAAAGCATGCAAAACATTAAAATATTTGATAAATTCACCTGTTAACTTGTTGTATCCTGCTGAACGCACAGTGGTGTAATGCTGTTGTTGTGTGTTAATATTTGAAGGCTAACCATTTATTGGTAGACCCGATATTAAACAACATTAACTGGTCAAGTAAGAAAAGTGTAAATATCTGTACGTAAAAAAACAAAAAACAAAAGTGTATTTTTTGCTGGACATGCGGCATATCCCCTCAAAGTTTAACAAATATATAAATTAGAAGGAAAAAAAGTACATTGAGAGTGCTGACACTGATGAATAGGCAATCATGAGTGAAGAATTAATGTGTCATATCCATGACTGCTAAGACCTGCGATTATCCAGAGTGATGCAAGGATGCTGGAGTTTTGCCTGTCAATAGGTATGGGAAAGGAAAAGAGAGCCTTTATTTCTGGCATCTCATCCATCACTGGTCGTGCTCCACTGCTGGGAGGCAGTGTCATTCTCCTCTCCTGGGTGAACCATGTAAGGACACTGTGCTTGTGGAAATTCTGATACTGTAGCGACAAACTAATGATGATACCAGATATGTGAAGTGCATTTCCTCATCTCAAAATGATACAGAAATTGGGTTCTGGCAAAAAATTTAATAAAAAATGCAAAGAAATATTTCTTTGAAGCAGAGATCTTGTAATTTCTGCTGTTTCCTAGTGGGAATTGAAGTAAAAGGAAAGTAAAACAGGCATGGGATCAAAAAAAGCCTGGCCTAACTCATTAGACCTCAAAGTCCTGGCTTTCCCAGCTACCAGCACAGACAAACCAAAGTCACACAAAATCCAGATAGTAAAAGCATGGAGATCAATGACATATTCAATGTGGGAGCTCTATTCGAAGTCCCTGGGCAATGTGCCATATCCTCAGTGACACCACACACATGGTGCCACTCTGTCTGCAGCTCCTGCCTGCTAAAACCATGTCAGATGGGCATAAATGAGATAAAACATTTCTGCCATGGCACATATCCTATTGTTAAAACTTCAGCCTCGGCAAGCTTACTTAATCTTTTAATTCAAATCTTCAAAAAAATAAATACAAATTATCTGACAAAGAGAATCAGGTTTGTTACAGAGGAGACAAAATAACCAGACTGGTTGCCATACATGATGGCTGCTTGTGGATATTACATGAAAATACATGTACCATTGTGTGTGGCTATGTTGTAGCATAGTACCTGCTTGCGTTCTGGTGAACCTCACACAATCTTGTAAACTTCTAGATCAGTTAACCCAATCTTTCTTTCCACTAGGTCTTCATTCTAACCCTAACCCTAACCCTGTTTGCACAAATACAGTTGCATTTTCCCTCCTCATTTAAAAATACGTAGATAGCTAGATGTTAAAACATCGAACAAATTAGCACAGAGTTCTAATTCTAAAGAGTTTATAAACAGATCTACAGGGACAAAGGACTACTTCGATTATGGAAACAATTAACTAACCCAAAACAATGACTAGGAGGCCCATAAAGAAAGGAGGTGAATTCTAATCCATTTGAAGTTCATAAAAAAATCAAAGGCAAAAAAAAATACAGAGCTTTTCAAAGCATACTGCATAACCATTTATAAAAATTTGATTTCAATTTTTTTTCTTTATGCAGTGCCAGCGGCAGCGTCAGACAGTCCAACTCCAGCTTAAACAGATTTCAGAGGGTAGATTTGGAGTTAAAGGCAGATTCCAAGGACCAGACTCTATTTATAGCATGCGCAAATTCATCATGGCTCAGCACCTCTCTCTTGGGGCCAAATCACAGCAGCGATGAGAGGCCATGTTCAGGTCATCCCAGCCTCAATTAATAAAGAGCCGGGCAACCACCAGAATAAGGGAAGCTGCGGATTTGTTTTAAGGTTGGTATGATTACCATGCTGGAGAATTTTATAAAAAAAATTAAAAAAAGTGGTTTATGGAGAACTCAAAAACAAGGACCTTCAACAGAAGGCAATTAACCGTGGAGAAGAAGAATGATAAATATGTAGACAGAAAGACAGACACATAAAAAAAAAAAAAATGCAGAAAAAATGTTAAGTGATGAGGTAAAACAGGCCGTGTTTCATTGTCAGTATAGTCATAAAATAAGGGTGTTGCTGCAACCTTTAACCATGATGAATATATATTTATATTGTATATATAAAAGTGCCTTTTTGCTTTTATCAAATGGTAACTACATAATAAATAATTTAGAAAGCATAGTGGTTTAGAGCAAAATAGGGATATGCACGAGTAAACGACTGATCAAGTACTCGTTCTGTACCAGCTAGTCAACTATTAAAAACACTAATCGAAGATCACAAATGTATCTTTCTTCGTGCATTTGCTTGCCATGAGCAGCACTGAAAACTTTCTTTCTGAATCTCTCCAAATCTCGCAGTTACAACTGAGTCCACTAGGGGGGCGCTGTAGATCTGTGCTTTTTAAAGCAAAGCCTACGCTGCGTTCCAATTCGCAGGGTCTCTACGCAATGTTCACTGCTCCCTACTTACTGAGCATGGGATATCTGTTGAAGTTCACTTCACTATACTCGTGTAAATACATATAAATGTAATTTAAATAACCTTAAATCCATATACAGTATACATATTTTTATTATACATCCACATGTATTCTTAAAAAAAATTTGTTGTTATATATTTCTCCAGACTTGTAACCCTAAATTTAAATGACTAACTTTATTGTTATTTTGTTATTTTAAAATATGTGTGTCTTCTTAACCGTTATATGACCTATTGTTATGGAAATGGATGTAACATCAAGTCACATCTTGTGCGCTTTACACTCAAGCATAACCAATAGAAAGCACACCTGAGGTTAAGCAGGCTTAATTAAAATGCCAGTGTATCAATCATTTATTTTAGCGTTTATTTTAGCCATACTACATCAATACTGTGATGGTTTGCAATGACTGGTGGGTAAAATTCCCTCTTCACTGTGAAGTGATGTTTTGATGTACACTTATTCCCTATGTCGTTTGGAGTGCCCTTCCAACTGATCATTTACGCTCCCTTCGATTTTGAATCTCACTTAAGATGGCTGAATACCGTGTTAAGTCCACTTCACAGGCCACTGTTGGTTGATTGGAACACACCTCTAGTGTAGCACTAGTAAGCCTTGTGATATTTAGATTCTTATCGAATTCTACTCTATTGATATTCGGTTCTTGTTGGAGTCATGCAAATCAAGGGACAAGGATCTGCTTTTATGGTGGAAAGATACTGCAAAGTAGTACAAGAAACTCTGAAGCTTAGCAGACCAGTATGTGCGTTAAATCTCTCAACATGGGCAGTGCGCATTTTATTAAAAGCCAAATTTCACCACTTGTTTTTCTGATTAATAACGTGAAATAATAAACATTTGATTTTATGTAGACTCAGGAATTCATATATGTGCACTAACCTAATGCCGTCAGCATTGTTTTCTATGTTTCTAAGCTCCAGGTGAGTGCAAATGTTTTGTACTTAAATATTTATTTTCTTCTTTTTTATTAATGCATATTGTTTTTATTTTATTTTTATTTTTTTTTATCTTAAAAGGAAAGCATAGTTTGTTAAGTTATCTTACTTTTAAAACATTCTTGGTAACATTTGTGAATAAAAATATATATATACAGTGCATTCAGTAAGTATTCAGACCCCTTCATTTTTTTATGTTGCAGCCTTATGCTAAAATGATAAAAAAAAAAAAAAAAAAAAAAAAAATCACATAAATCTGCACTCCATACCCCATAATAACAAAGCAAAAACCAGATTTTTGATAACTTTGCAGATTTATTAAAAAGAAAAAAACTGAAATATCACATTGACGTAAATATTCAGACCCTTTTCTATGACACTTGAAATTAACTTTGGTGCATACCATTTCTCTGGATCATCTTTGAGATGTTTCTACACTTTGATTGGAGTCCATCTGTGGCCAATTCAATTGATTGGACATGATTTGGAAAGGCACACACCTGTCTATAAAAGGTTTCACATCTGAAAATGCATATAAGAGCAAAAACCAAGCCATGAGGTCAAAAGAACAGCCTGCAGAGGTCAGAGACAGGATTGTGTCGAGGCACAGATCTGTGGAAGGCTATAAAAAAAAAAAAAAAAATTTTAAAAAAAGACCACCATCACTGCAACACTACACCGATCAGGGCTTTATGGCAGAGTGGCCAGACGGATGCCTCTCCTCAGCGCAAGGCACATAAAAAAAAGCACATAAAGGACTCTCAGACTGTGAGAAACAAGATTCTCTGTTCTGATGAAATGAATGTTGAACTGTTTGGCCTCAATTCCAAGCATCATGTCTGGAGGAAACTAGGCAACGCTCATCACTTGCGCAATACCATCCCAACAGTGAAGCATGGTGGTAGCAGCATCATGCTGTGGGGGTGTTTTTCAGCAGCAGGGACTGGGGGACTGGTCAGGGTTGAAGGAAAGCTGAACGTAGCAAAATACAGAGATATCCTAAATGAAAGCCTGGTCCAGAGTGCTCAGGACCTCAGACTGAGCTGAAGGTTCACCTTCCAACAGGACAATGACCCTAAGCACACAGCCAAGACAACGTAAGAGTGGCTTAGGGATAACTCTGTGAATGTCCTTGAGTGGCCCAGCCAGAGCCCGGATTTGAACCCAATCAAATATATCTGGAGAGACCTGAAAATGGCTGTCCACCGACGGTCCCCATCCAACCTGACAGAGCTTGAGAGGATCTGCAGGGAAGAATGGCAGAATATCCCCAAATCCAGGTGTGCAAAGCTTGTCACACCATACCCAAAAAGACTTGAGGCTGTAATCGCTGCCAAAGGTGCTTCAACTAAGTACTGAGATAAGGGTCTGAATACTTATGTCAATGTGATATTTCAGTTTTTTCTTTTTAATACATTTGCAGTTATCTGCAACGTAACAAAATGTAAAAAAAATGAAGGGGTCTGAATACTTTCTGAATGCACTGTATATTTCATGTATGTCATACTTGTTATTTTTACCTTGCATTCTAATTGATGGGTAATCGATTACTAGTTTTTGTGGGTTAGAGTATTTGACTACAAAACTACTCCAAAATGCCCATCCCTAGAGCAAAACCTTCCACTTCAAGATACATGCTATTTCCTGACATGTCAACTTATGTTAATAGTTGGCATCTATAAGTGCTCTGCAGTGATGTACACAGTAGTTAGTTAAACAGACATCATATCAATTCCAACATCTTTTTCTTGTTGTAGGCTATTCTTTTATAACTGTACAGTAGAACTTCAGAATTTACCAATTTCCTATTTTCCATCCACTTTTCGTGCTGTTTTGTTATCGACAAAGTGAAAATGCGTAAAAAAAATGTTTTTGCGAAATTTGCCGTCTTCTGCCTGTTTCCATTCAAATGGACTTTTATCGATAAAAATGGTGTGCGATGACATTGTGCTTAAAAAAATACTTTGTTGCATAAGTTTTGGTTTATAGCAAAAGAAATCCGCCCTTAAGCCTTTTCCATACAGAAATGTGTGTATATCATTAATTGTGTACCTTTTGCCTCCCAGATGCCCATAATTCCCCCCAATACTCCAAGAGTATTGAGAAAATAAATTGAAATTAGCCAGCTTACTGTCATTTTACTGTCAGGTTGCAACCGGTTCCGACCCGAAAGCGAATCGTCATGGCCCTGTTCAAGCAAGCAACCTGCACCAAGTAGTGTGGGAAACTTTCAGTCTTAGTATAAGGACCATCCATCGATGTGTATATGCTGTGTGCACAGATATTAAAGAAAAATTGATGCTGTGTAATATCAGGGTTTACATATGATACATTCCTGATATTCAATAGGCTATTTTAAACAATCATCTAATCTAAAGCATTGCCATCACAACTGCATTATGTCCCACATATTTGTCCAGCAACGTTTAATGACCAACTGAATTTGATTGTCATCTAAAATAAATTTGTGTGTCATAATGCAATTTACATTTTCTGAAGAAGCTCAGCAAATGCAATCTGAGGTAAAGATTTAAAATATTTAAATGTTTTAAAATGTTCAAAAGCTAGTTTTCTGAAAGTGAACTCAGCATTGGACAAATAGTTCTGATAGTTTATAATCTGGAAAAAAGTGTAGAACATTCTGAGAATGTCATTGAGCCGACTTTTTTCATCTACAGAACAGGGTAACGCAAATTTAAGTTTGTGTAAAGAAAAGGCAATTATATAGGCCTAACAATATTTTTTCATTTGGTAAATTTATTTCTTTAATTTAATGCTTTATTCATTTGGTAATTTATTTAATTGAATACAGTGAATTTTGCAAGGCATTTTTTCAAAAGCTAAACAATAATTTTATAGAATTGGGCTATATGCTAGTGTTCCAAAAAAAGCACACTGAAGCTTTTCTCATAGTATTGTGTACTTATTTTTAATTTAAAACATCTTTGTGCACAGAATGATTTTTGTATTGTGGGCTAATTCCATGACTGCTGTCTATTATTTTGAATGGTGTGGAAAAGCAACTTTAATAAATAAACGGATGTCTACCACAATTAAATTAATCACAAATTGTGGCCATTCATTTGTCCTCCATGATACGAGATATTTGTGTTGGCACTCCTGGAAGTGTCATGATGCAGATGTGTTTGCAGCATCGGATCTGTGCAGGTATGCCATTAAGACCAATCCATAACAGTGCGAGTAATGCTTCATATACAATAAATTGGCTTTCAAGGATGTAAACCTTGTTGTCATGATTAACACAGGCTGATTGGGGTAAATTCTGTCATGTGACACTATTTTTGCATCAGAGTTTATGTGCTAGAGTTAAACGGAAAAATATAATGTCGACACTTGTGAAATTTTAGCGATAATTTGCGTTTCCATCAGCTTTATTGGTAAACTTTTTGATGCGCAACATTGTCAAAAAAAAACAAAAAAAAAAAAAAAAACCTTGGATGGAAACGTAGTTAATGAAATTTCCAGTTTTAGGAGTTGTTTTTAGGGTTACTCAGATTCCTTGCAGTTCATAATTTTGAACTATGTTGAGACGGGACCCCCTGCCCCTACTGTCATCATTCTCAGTGCTGTAGATTCAACAGATTTACCACTTAGCATGGGCACAGCTTATTGGAGATGATCTCAGATCTTAGCAGCTCTGGAAAAGATTTACATTCACTTAATGTCTCTTTAGAAATTTCAATTCACTACGGTTAACCCCCAAGTGCCTGATGGAAATGTGACTGCTATTACACGGGCAGTAACAAAGACTAAAAAGCCTGACATTTCATTTTGGTTCATCCAGTATTAAATGCTCCATGTCAGGTACTGACTTTGTGTAGCAGGCCTCATTATCAGCATAGATGGGGCTGAATGAATCAATCAAGGACAATGACTGATGTTTAGCAAGAGATGTAATGTTTACAACCATGTGCACAGTAGGCCCTTGGCCCAATATATCAGTACATTTAAAAGCACAAAGGAAAGATTGAGACCAGTGGTGCGCATATAACAACACTAGTTAAAATCAAGAGAAAGCACAAGAGGATGATATAAGACATCAGCTCCTTGCTTTGTAAGTTGTAACGAGTGCCCTCTCTACCAGCTCCACCAGGTGAGCCGCTACATTTTCTGCCCACCTGCTCTGAGTGAGCGGCAGGGTACGAGTGGGATGGGGCAAGGTGAAGTTGGTGGGCGGGCGGCTAGGCAGGAGCTTCCTGACACCAGAGCCAGCCACACAGCAGGATCAAATTGGCTGCAGCATGAATCACCACCACTCCCACCACCGACACAGCCACTTTTTCTGCTGCCACAATAAAAAAAAAAAAATTTTAAAAGAGAGGCTGCCATACCAAATTCATGCAATATAACACAGGATCAATAATTAAGCGGCAGAATTACAAATGACTAAATCTTATGTGCTGTAAGGTGACCATTTTTTTAAGTCTAAAAACAAGCTCTTTATCAATATGTATCTTACCATTTGAATACTTTAATATAAGGTGAGCGTTTCAAAGCGAAATGCTCAAATGTGTAATGATCCCGGCTGGAGGATTAAACAGAGAATCAGAGTGCACTGAAGCAATTTTGCATCTTAATATTCCAAATCCTGCACACCAAGCTTGTGCTGAGAGATATGAGAGAGTGCAATACTCTTACCTGTGCATCCAAATTTGAATAAAGGCAAGGGGAACTGGGATTTGGTCTATTTTAGTTATTTAAGAGATAGTGTTCCCAGCTCGCAAGTAAATAATGCCCCAGAGGCAAAGCAGTCCCCCAAATCACTTATTAGAAAAAAGGCCAATCGCCCCTGGCTTCCATTATGTCGGCTGCCCACCAGTGGGTGCAACCTTTGATCTGTTTAGGTTTGTGAGCATTTGCATTTCATAATGAGATCAAAGCAGCAAGGTCCAGACACTCTACATGTGCCTACAGCATTTTTAAACAGGGCAAGATTCAAACTCAGCTATCACATTTATCCATTTGCGCGAGCCGAAACAGCTCAGTCAACAGCTATAGCAGAAGCAACGGTGTTTGTGAGGAATTAAGCTTTTGCACACTTTTCGCCTCCACTGCATGCAGGTGTGTAAATGGAGAAAATCATGCCAGTAGCAACGGCATAGATTCAAGAACAAACATTTTAAGCATATTTAAACTAGCTAAGACTCAAGAACTACTCAGGATTATATTTGGCATCTACTGTTTACGGCGAAGATGCTGGGAATTCCTTCGGAGATGATTGCACTTTCCATATGAGCTGTCTGCACAAGAAAACACAAACTTGGGGTTTGAAAGTAGGTAGAGCTGCTCAATGACCTGAAACGTCATCTGGCAATCTCTGGGAAGTACTGTTGGTAAATCATAAGGGAGATTATTGGGTAGAATGTGCCAGAAATGCATTGTGCATTCTGATGAGCAGCAGCTGTGGCAAAGCCATCATAAACAGGCCGTGCTGCCACATCTGCTGCTGCTGCACGTTTTCAAAATGCCTGATCAGATTATGGCCTGCTCTGTGGCTGGATTACAAACCTGTTGTGTAAACAGAGATTGAAAATTCTCTGAGGATAACAAGAGCTTTTGCATGGCTTGGGTCATTGATAATCCTCTAACATCCATACATTTAATGTCTTTAAACTGAGGTTTAGCCTGGTTGCACTCTGCTGCAGCCTTTATATAATTGTTTTAAGGTCATACGTTCACATACAAACAGGATGAGGATGCTGGATCCTCAGGTCAGGTGGGCTGTGATTGCTTCCAATTCATTAGAAGCAGATAGCCCAGGCCCGCCTGGTGTCAAACCCATAAACTCAAAGGCCGACCGGTTGCTAAGCATCTTGACTAGTGGTCGACCGATATATCACCGAGGCCGATAAACCTTTTAATTATTGGCATCGGCCGATACATTTTCCCGTTTGGCCAATTTGTTTCTTGAGGGTGCTGAAAATCACCTGCTTGCATGTGAAGCAACTGAGACATTTAAAGGACCAGTCAAGGTTCGTTTTGTTGTTACCTGCCATCATGTTACTACAATAATAGACCAGTGTATAACACAGTCTCATTTAAACGGTCCGCATTTCAGAGCCGTGGCAGACGCGTTTGCGCTCATAATGTTAAAGTGCTCGCCTGTTTCATTCTCCCTCTCTCTCTCTCTCTCTCTCTCTCATCTAATGATAAAAAGGCAAATATCAGTAAAACTAATCATATACCATCTGCAAATATGCGCATATCTCGTTTAAACAGATGTAATAAACAAACCTCACAAAAACTTGAACAGATCCAGCATCCTGTGGAGCACACATTTATTTACCTCTAAAGCAAATATTTTATTAGCCTCTCCTCAGCAGTTCCCTGTCACTTTTAACTTTCTTTTCTAATGATAAAATGTAAAAATCAATAAAACTTCTATTATATACCAGGGTATTTCCTGCATAGAGAATTGAGGCAGCTGCCTCCGTCAAATTTCGTGGTCACCGGAGGTGCCAGCATGATCACCTGACTTTTTCCCTGATAACAGCAGAAAGGAATACTCTGTCATTTTTGGTCATACAGATAAGAGTAAGACATCATTCAAAACTATAAAGGGTTTACTTTTATTTGTGTACACTCACAATAACAGCAAAACATTGTGGCTTTGTAAAATAAAGAAATCATACAGGACGCACTTTCTGCTGTCTCGGTCTCCGTGAACTTCTGTCTGGAGCGCGTCATGAAATGAACCGAAACTCAGCGTATACTTGCCTCGCAGACATGACAAATATGTCTATAGAAAGCTTGAATTGTCTACTTTTAAATGAACCAATTTAGATTGAAAACAAATATTCTCTGATTGTGTAATCCATATGAAACCAAAGAGAGGTACAGTCTTTCCCGTTTGAGCTCATTATCCTTTTTGGAAGAAGACACGCTGTGAATTTACCTCAGAAGAAGAGCGTGATCTGATACGGCCTTTCTAACACAAAAAGTGTCTCACAAAAGTTAATTTTGTGAGCGAAAACTGGAGTCTACAAAATCTATGCATTTCATGGCCTTATTTCAGTGACTTAAAAATTACTAACCACGCATAATCTTGATTTTCTCAAAAATGCAAACATGTACATCTCATGTTTGGAGGCTCTTATGTTACAACACTGCTGAGAAAGTGATGCAGTATATTTATTCAATTTGTTAATTATTCATGTCTGACATGATGACTTCAATCATGTCAACTGTATCTGGGCAAAATTTTATATTGTTATCTCAAAGCAGTTTAGATAAGTTATGGCATTTGGAACCAAGGTAGCCTTTTTTATCAAAAGTCCAAAACACTCTCCAAACAAGTGATCTGAGGGTTTTACTGAACCTAAGAACTACTTACATTTGTAAATGCCACAATAAACCAGAAACATAATTACATAGAATAAGTAACAAGTAATAAGATGCAGCACTGTTTCAGTTGTGCGCATGGTAAATCAAGATCTGTCAATCTAAGCGATCAGTCCAATCCAAGCTGTAAAAGAGTGGCCGATTGGTCTCTACACATCATCCCTTCCCACCATACTCACCCACATACCTGAGATCAGAGATGATCTTATTATCAGTTTAAGTGGATAATCAAGTTTTCTGTTTGTTAACTATAAATGAACACATTAGCTGATATGTTATATTCAATTAATTTAATGTTGAACAGGTTAGCGTTTTTAATTAAATATGCTATAAGTTGATAATTGTCATTTTCTTCAATCATCTAATTATTAGAACACCTAAAATATGTTGCTTGTAAGTGTTTGCTTCAGCCAGTGGGAGGCATGGTACAAGTGTATGTGTGCACATGATCAGGATGGTACCACCTCTGCCTCATTTTGAGCCAGGAAAAACCCTGTATACCGTTTGCAAATAAGCAGATATTTCGTTTAAACAGATGTAATTCACTTCACGAAAATCCAGCGTTTTCTTACCATCTACCACTCATCTAAAATCTTCCTCTGAAGCGCATATTCTATCAGCCAGAATAAAAATTTCAGGATCAGGATCAAAAGTTCCTCTGATTCCCAAATCATGATGGTCACTCTGTGCCAATCCAAGCAGGCGATCCAGGCAGTTTAAACTGTCAGTAGATTGCTGCTCCTCGTGCTGGATCCGCACAAGCGCATGAGTGCAACTTCAAAGTAAAAGTGCTTCACATGTGCTGTAAGTAAATGTCTTATTCACGGTGTACAGTATGTACAATTGGTTTATTTCAGTATTTTTTTTTGAGAAAATGTGATTGCTAACGTGGACATGCCCTCCATGGTTGCTGGACTACTGTGTGTACTGTTATTTCCTTTTTTCCTACTATATTAATTTCTTCATGTGCACATAAATTACTCAAATTTGATGACTAAACAGAAATCAGAAGAAACTTCTATCTACCATTTAAAATATAATATATATATATATTTTTTTGATTCTTTTTTACAAAGTTAAAGTTTTGTGTGAAATTGAGTAAATATAGTGCTAAATAAGAGTTTATTAAAAAAAAAAATGTTATGTTTATCTTATTTACTATATTAAATTGTGTGATATATCGGCATTGTATCAGCCTATCGGCCACCCTGCTCTCTGGATATCGGCATCAGCCATTAAAAAACCCGTATCAGTCGACCACTAATCTTGACAACATTAAACATCTCATCAGTGACAAGTGGGTCTGACGGGGAATGGTGAGCCTCTCAAACCCATGAGATGCCAAATTAATCTAATTTGCTCTTTCACTCTTGGAGAGATTGCACAAAGATGGCTCACACACAGATAACCCAGGATTATGAGAATTGGACAAAGACGAGCATATTGCATAAGGGCTTTCAATAGCAAAATAGAGACAGAGGATAATTTCTTGTGGCGGCATTGTCTAACCAATATCGAAGGTTCTCCCAATATAAAAAAAAATCTAAAAACTAAATTGCAAAATTACTTGCCCTCATTAACACATTTCCACTGTCAGGCCAAATTAGGGCGTGCTAGTGTGTGCCAGGGCTAGTTGCGTTCCCACCGTCACTTTCGGGGCTTCATGGTGCTTCCTCTGGGCTTTCTCGGGGCCAGCGGTCAATGGCTCTGGGCTTTCTCAGAGCCAATAGCCTTTAGCCCACCGACTGCACTTGGGCCAAACAAGGCCAACTGGGGATTGAGGCGGGGTCAATGTCAAAGGCGGAATTTCACCGAACTTGCCAGGTTATGTATCCAGCACTCAACAATACAAGTTCGAAAAAAAAAAAAATGCAGTCAAAGTACAAATATTTTAAAATGCACAATGGACTAAGCGGTGCCCAAAGAAAAAACTTTCCATGGTTCAAGATTATGGACGATGTGCTGGGAGATCGTCCCGCTGTTAGTGGAGAGACCACTTGGGATACCATGGCAGTTACAGTTGGTGAGTTGTCAATGCAAAATTTTCTTGTTAGCTAGCCAAGGTTTACAAACAATATAAACTCTATATTCTTGATAACTACAAAACATGATGCCTTAGCTTGAGCTTCCCTCTTGCTTGTGAAATGGGCGGGGTTTGTGGCGTTGACACCAGGGCGATGTATTAAGTGCGGGTTTTAGGGCAACGCTGCAGGGCTATTGGTCTGATGGTGGGAATGCAAATTGATTTTGGTCTCGCGGCTCGAGGCTATTGGCCCCGGCTGCCCAGTTGATAGCCCTGGCTCGCACTGGCCCTATAGTGGAAAAGCAGCTATTTTGTTCCAACCTTATGACTTTCTTTCATCTGTGCAACAAAGGAGAATGTCTCAGTCACCATTCACTTTTTATTGCATCTCTTTTTTCATACTATGAAAGTGAATGGTTACTGAAGCTAACATTCTGCTTAACATCTTTTTGTGTGTTCTATGGAGGAAAGTCATATGGGTTTGAACAACATGAGGGTGAGTTTTCATTTTTGAGTGAACTATCCCTTTAAATAATTGTGTAGTGGTTACATTATTCAAGAACACTGCTGTTCATTTAATGCAGCAATAATGAATTCTTTGATTCAAATCACATAAGAATTTGATCTAAATTCAAGTCTCTCTGGGATTGTAATATAACCTTACCAGCATTAAAAGACTTGAAACATTAGTCAATATTGTGCCAACTTTAGCATTCAAAAATACTGCTTCCCAAAAAAGCTTTCATAATATTGCAGAGACTGAGAGTGCTAAAATTAATCTCTCTGCTCTCTACAAGGAACCTAATGCTTACGATCATTGTGTGCATATCCGTCTCCCCTAATACTACATGAATATTTTTTGACCTTGATGAATTATCTATTCTTATTGACAGCACTTATTGATATTTCTTAAAAGCGTCGGCTAATGGAGTTCTATTGAGATGACTAAATGTTGCCGCCGACTGATTTAGCCTGGTCTCATCTCTCCGACACAGCTAGAATTATCATAGAGAACAGACGTGTGCGTGCGCTGGGTTGTAAATTCCTGCTGCCGACATCTCAGGGGGGATGTGGAGAGATGGAGGGCGATGACTGCACACAGACATACATTCACCCCAGCCACACTTGGTATATGTGCAAATGCACAAATATAGCAGCATGCACTTCTGAGACAAAGGATCTATCTAAAATAATAGTCGACAGCGGATGTAGTGAGATTCACACTCTCCCACCTACTAAAAGAAATGCTAATATTCCTGTTATACAATTCTTAACACTAACTCTGTTGCTCCGTTTTCCTATCAGAACGCTCGCACTCTCCCACCCATGAGATGTGCTTCTCTTGCTGTCCTGAGCTCACATAAGCTATTTTCTACATCACACAGTTGGACACCATAGCGCCTCTGTCTGCCTCATACTATGCATCTAATCGAGAGCGTCTTCATATAGACCGACCAGTGTGGCTTTGCCTTTGATTTCAGCTACATCTAGATTTATGTATATAAAAATCACTTATTTCTGTGAAACTAACTACAAGAGATGTAACACAGGAATAAAACCTGCAAGATAACTGGATCGAATTTATGATGAATTGTCTAATTTTTTCCATTTCTTTCCTAAAATGTATTCAGCCTTTAAAACTGAATGCTAACAGACCACACGCAGCATATTTGGCCCTTTGTACAGGCTGCTGGTTCCCATATATAATAGCTGTAACAATGCATGATACAGAGATGGAATGTGGCAATTAGCAGCCATCACTGAGAACAGCAGTAGGTCCCCTCTTTGTACAAGGCATCTTAAATAGGTCTACATTCCAGCAAAATGGAAAGCAGTTTCCCAGTAAACGTGTCAGGGCAACAACCTTGTACAGAATTTGCAGTGAATTCAGTGAAAAACGCAGAAATCCATTTATGTCATGTCAGTCCACGGTGCAGAATGTGTACGGGAGGTGGGGGGTTAGAAGAAAGTCTGATGTCATAAAGGGCAGTACGGCACTTGCAAGCAATTTAACTTGCAGGCATCTTCCCAGAGACAACAAAACGAAGTATGTTTGAAGTAACCCTGATGGTTTTTTTTTTTTTTTTTTTTTTTTTAACACTAAGCTCTGAAGGCGTTTTTAAAAATGTCCTGTTTCAGTGGCATACACAAAATTAAAGGCTTTTAACTTGACAAAAAAAAAAAAAAAAAAAAAAAAAACATGGAGGGTCAAGTGTTTGGCTTAATTTTAAAGAAAGAAACTGCTGAAAAAATCTTGAGCCAAAAATGTACTTTTTTTCCTCTTATTTTTCTGATTCGACATTATATATCTCTGGGTTTAAATAAGATGCCTCCAAAAAACTGCTTTTTTTTTTCCTAATCATGTCAACTGTAACTGAGAAAAATGTTGTATTGATATGACAAAGCAAACAAAAGTTATAGCATTACAAATATAATTTATCCTTGTGAACAAAAATGTCTCCAAGTGTCCATAAGCCTCTCCAAACAACAACAAAATAACATAATAATTGTACATAAGAACTAATTGCACATGCAAACATAACAATGACTAAAGGTTTGCATAGCATGCAGACATGAATTTAGAAATGGTATGTGATATTTCATGTTCTGTATATTTTTTTGTGAAGTTATATAAGCAACACCTGTTCACATGAAACATAAATGTCAAAGACATATATTAAGCTATTACTCAAAATATTTTTGTCGGAGTAAAACAAATAGGCTGGTTGTATTCTACTCTTTGAGAGCTTTCCAACAACATATGACACATGGCTACTTGATTATTTTGGTGTTTTACTGATTGCAATAAGTACAGTGCAAAATTTTTGATAAATTATTGAAATGGAACACTTCTGATTTGTCTGGAAATTTCAAAGCACTCATTCAGTTTTGGTCATGATTCCTAAATGCATTGTAAAGTAGAGCTTCTAAGCTTTCAAACGATACCTACTTTGTGTTGGTCAAGACTGTAGTTAAGCTCTATAATCCACAAACAACAATAGGAGAGGGTGTCCATAGAGCAACTTGTTTGATTAGATTTTTTTGATTAGAGCTATCAAAATAACATCAAGTAAAAACGACATCTATAAACGTAGCCATATTTTAAAAGTGATGTATAAACTTCCAAAATCATGTGTTGCATTTTGCATTTATACTGACATAAATATCTGTTTCACAGCAGAGGAAAAGAACATGATGGGTGTGAAAATATGCTAACAAACAGATACACACACACACACGGATCATATCTCGCATGGATATCAACTGCATATATCTTGTCTGCCTGCAATAAAGCTGTGCTATGAATTCTATTGCCAATAAATGTCAACTGATTGGTAAGCTCATTCTAATATCAATTTTCACCTCCGGTCTTTAAAAGGCAATCAGCATGGCTTCATCTCTGTATATCATATGCTCCTTGAGATGGTGACACAGCAATGGCTCTCTCCAACATAATGGACTTCTATCAAGGCATCTGGTATGAATAATCAAGAAGCCATGAAAGGGATCATTTTTTCTGTGGCTAGATCTGGCTCTGTGAATATCAACACACTTTCTTCTCACACTTGTGTGCGAAAAAGTGCCTTTATTTTCTTCTGTCAAGTGAGACAAGAAACTGTGTCAAATATTAATGGTCATAAACAGATCTGAACGCTGCTTTGCAAAATAGCAGCACGCATGTGAGCAGTGTGGCTGTTGCTTTGATATTTTCAAAATATTCCATGGCAAGGAAAAAAAAACCTTGACAGCATAAGAAATGAGAATAATTTCACACATTAACCTTGGCAGCCTCCTCTGACTAAATTCAGGGCTGATTCGGTACACTGATTGAATTTAAGTGGAGGGACGTCACTTGTGTGCATGCAAATGTCTCTGATGGGCAGAAAGCAAATAATGACAAATTAGCTGACGCTTACAGTCAGAGCACTGCCTCGTGCTTTGCCCTTACCTTCCATCCGCTGCCAGCTTCCCTGTAATAGGGGAAATTGTCACAGATCCACTGGTAGATCTCGCTCAGTGTCATTTTTTTCTTTGGAGAGCTATTGATGGCGAACGTGATTAGGCTGGCGTAGCTGTATGGTGGTTTGCCGTCCTTGTGCTGCTGCACCTCTTCCTGGTCCAGTGTTGTGTTGGGGTCCAGCAGGGCGCTCTTCTTAGCCATGCCCGGCCCATGAGCATTCTGGCCGTCTGCCTTCTGAATGGCAGCCCGCATGGTCAGCTGTGGCAGCCAGTCCATGGAGGTCAAGCTGCTCTCCAGCTCCGACGTCATGGTGGCAGGTCAAGGGGGTCTGGAGAGGAGTAGCACGAGGGGGCGGAGGAGGAGTGGTGATCTGGTGCACTTAGAATGCAGGGGCTCCCTCAGATCAGTGTTTTGTTGATATCACACAAAATGAAACCTGCAGAGAAGAGCAAGAGAGGGGATCATTAGATTGGCTGACATTGTCAAGATATGAGTGATCGCTTCTGAAGTGTGTTGACACTTCCATAGTTAGAACCACTCCAGCTGGAACCAATGTAATTTTAATTACCACGTTCAAACAGGCAGGTTATCTCTTTGGAGAGAAGCTCTAGAACAGGCGCTGATCGGAAGGCAAACACACACCCCTGCAAAAAACCCACTGAGCTGCACAGACTGGCCGAGCCGTCTGGCCCACCTCCTACCTACAGCCTGCACCCTGCAGCTGACTCACACAACTGTAATCCGAGATGCAAACTGAGTAAATGCTGCCGAATTGTTTTCACAACTACCAGCCAAATGGGGGAATGGTTCACAAGGAATTCCAATTCTCCTGAGGGTGGTGTAACCCTCTCTTCTCTTTCTCTCTCTACCCTTCCCCCTCTTCATCTCGTCTCTGTTGTAAACAGGCCTCGCAGTCGGTGTCGTGCAGTGTGCCGAGTGTACAGGCTCTTATTCCAGTCTGTGGCTGCACTCTACACCCACAAACAACCTTGTGTTTTAGGCACGCTGCCCTCTCCGACTTAAAATAGCAAAAAGCGCGAGGCCCATCCCACTGCATAGGTACACAGTGAGGCGGCTTAATCCATCCCCACCCTATAGAAAGTATTATCATGAAAATGACAACACGACTGGAAAAAAGGTACCAGGGGAGGGAATATCCCACATATTATTCAGACAATCCTGGTTTAAAAATACCTCCCCAGTTCTCTCGGGACCTGAAAGAGACACCCTCATTGAAATTCCTCTACAATCACGGAAACCGAGCGTGAGCCTCTGAAATCTGATAAATGAGATGTCTGTGAGGCCACTGCTATGACAGATGCTTTTTTTTCATAACTCCCATCATTTCCACAAAGGTGAGTCATGACCCTCTAATTTAAAAGATTTTTTCCAGTGCAGAATGATGGGACCCACAAATCCAACTAAATGATGGGCAAGCTTAAAATTCAAATTTAGCATCCTCGCACACACATGGTTCACGTGCAGGAAATAAACGCCTTTGGGCATTTTCTAATTAAATTAAATCAAATCTATCTATGCACAGTGGACTTCTCAGTGTCTCATGCATCCAATTTTCACATACACTTGACTGCGGAAGTAAGCTGTGTTGACAAACTGAAACCTTTTCATGCATGTTGCAACTAACAGCGACCATCAAAAATTCCAAAACGATGCAAGTCAGACAGTAATAACAGGAGCAGCACAAATGTTAAAGGTACATTGGTTTACCATGCAAAAACAGAATCTAAAACTTTTCAGGCGATGTTATTCATAACACCCAGTATGTCATAATTGTAACACATTGCAATAAATAAAACAGAACTATAATGTGAATAAACAGTGTATATTTAATGTGTATATACTAATGTTAGTTAGTAAACAACACATCATAAGATTATGAAGCACAGACTTTATTCACACCACAAGACTACAATGTAAACAAATTTGATATATACACTAATGTACCTCGGATGCTTTCTGTGTATTCTTCATGAGTTTAAAGCAGCTCTTACATTCATACAGACGGGATCATCACAGACGTTTTGTAATATTGTGACCAAATCAGAGCAGAAAACACCACAAACGTTAGTAACTTCTGAATGAGTGATGTTTACAATGATGTCCTGGTAGGTGTGTAGGTGTACTCGCCTGTCACAAATCGGGCTCGCCGGAGTACGGAGGTAAATCATGGATAAATATATTTAAATGTCTGCAGAAGTCAAATATGGCAGCTGCAGGGAAAAAGTGACATCACTGAAACAGGTCAATAGAACAACAGACCTTTATATAAATTAATATTTAAAATTTGATCTCACTGATTTGAACATCTCTGCATTTGAATGTATTAGGTCTACTCAAGAAATACTGCATGAGAAAAAAGCTTTTTTGGTCTTATCCAGAAACCACATCTGACTGTATCTGATAATACTGTGGGCGGCATAGCAAAGTTACAATTGCTCAAAAATACTTGCAAAAATCTTTAAAATATAGATCTAAAAGAATTGGATATCAAAACAAAAACATCAGCAATAAAATAACTGATTCAAAGTTCAAAACTTGCATATCAAAAGAGGAAATCAGAGATAGTTTTTGGGGTGACCAAAAAAATGCTAAAAGCTGTCAGGTTTGACCAATAAACACTCACTGAGCATTTTATTAGGAACACCTGTAAACCTACGTATTCATGTGATTATCTAATCAGCCAATCGTGTGGCAGCAGAGCAATGCATAAAATCATGCATATATGGGTCAGGGGATTCAGTTATTGCTCACATCAACCATCAGTATGGGGAAAAAATTTGATCTCAGGGATTTCAACAGTGGCATGATTGTTGGTGCCAGACGGGCTGGTTTGAGTATTTCTGTAACTGCTGATCTCCTGGGATTTTCACACACAACAGTCTCTAGAGTTTACTCTATGGTGCCAAAAACATCACTTCACCATCCCACAAACACAAAAGTATCCTTGCAATGACTCTGAAACAAGGATCAGGTCAAGTATGCTTCAAGCCTGTTGCCATTTTGACTCAATGCACATCATCCTGAAAATGCAAAGCTCTCAGGAGCACTGGTGTGTTAATTAGCACACCTCTGCAGTGCCAAGCAGTAAAGTGAAGCTTCCCCTCATAAACTCTGGCACCTGTACAGACGACTCAGTTTCAGGCTTTGGCCAGCAGCAGCTTAGACCACAGAGCAGAGGATGCTGAGCTGGGTAAGCGGGACAGTGAGGAGTATATGTCAATAGGGATGAAAAGATTAGTCGACTTTATCAATAATGTTGACAATAAAAAATTGTCGACAAAAATTTCCATTGCCGAATAGTCATTTGATCTCATTTAACGTAACATGAGATCAGATATGAAACTAATGATGGCACGCAAGAGGAGCACTGCAGCCTGATTGAGGAAAGAAAACACAGTCCAGACGCACTTAAAACTTTCCAAACATTTTCAGGTGATGTAGGTAGCAAAGTATGAGGAAATTATACAAAAATACAAAATAACTAAATAATGAAGCACTCTCATTGTGAAATACAGCGGAGCCAGAGCTACCGTTCCACTGAAGCAGCACCTGCATGTCTAGCGTCTTTAAAGGAAACACCCCGCCATTATATCTTTAATTCATCCTTTATTAAAGTTCAAATAATAAGGAAGCAGGTCATGTAAATAAGCACAAACTCCGAAAATGGCATTTCTTTGTGCGGTCAGCACCGCTTCTATGAGTCGCGTGAAGTGACCCGATCTGAGGGAGAGAGATTGGAACGGCATCCTGGCTGATGCACACAGCTTGTCCCTCGCGCACGCTTGCTCCAGCTACATTATAATGTGATGGCTCGCCACGTAGTGAATCATAATACATGTGTGTTGCGGTGTGTATCTTATCATAAAGAAAATCAGTGATATGCAGCTCTATTAAGAAGAGAGAGTTTGTTTTTTGAGAGTTAAATATGGATCGATATGAACAAAAAGGTGAGAGGGTAGTATTCCAACACCCACCCATTATAGCTACACTGCAACAAAATACTTTTTTGATTTGTCGTTGTTTTGGCTTGTTTTCCAATATAAATATCTAAAAGTACATTTACTTTAGGAGATACTGCAGAAGAAAAATGTGTTATCTGAGAATGCTGAATATAATATCAAATATTTTAAAATACCTAAAAATCCTTAAAACAAGATATTTACCTGAAGTGCATATAAGATATTTAGACTTGCTTTCAGAAAATATATGTTGAATATAATTATTTTTTGACTTTACTGCACTTGCAGAAGAATAAACCAGTGGAAAAAAAAAATACACTTATATACAAAATACATTCTCTGAAAGCAAATCTAAATATATGTCGTTTCTCAGGTAAATGTATCTTGTTTTAAGGATTTTTAACTATTTTTAAATGGAAAACAAGACAAAACACGATTACAATATAATTATTTGCAGTGATGATTTTTTTTTTTTTTTTAACTGAATTAAACATTCAGTAAAAAACATTTTTTCCCCCTTTAATTTAGTGAATGTTATTTAGAGGTATTTTTAAAAGATTATTTTGTCCTCTTTATTATTAGTAAGCACGTTTAATACAACCTTTTAAGTCAAGGTATAAGCTGAATAGGCAGTTAAGAGCTAAATGATTAATCGCTGCAATAATCGCCCGAATAGTTGAATAATTGTTCTAATAATAGCTAGATTAGCCAATTATCAAAATAATTCTTTTAATTATCAGCCCTATACGTCAACTGACATGGGAAGGGTTTATGGCTGGTGGCCATACACACGTCCCTGGATTTAGCAGGTTTGCCTACTAACACCAGTAAACCCTTGGGAGTCAATTTCAACAAATGTGTGGCATTGTTTTGAGTTAAGAGCTACCTTTGAAATACAGAGAAGAGTTTTGAGAACAATAGTGTTCATCTTGGATAAACTGTTGAAGATATAGGCATAATGTTAGGTCATGTGTGCGTAATTATTTCTTAAATTTTTTAAGCTACTGTAAATAATTTGTAATAATTGCAGAGACAACCAAATAAGCTATTCTTAGGTAGATTTCCCCAGAAAAAGTGTAAACACTGAATCTGTGGTGCATTCAACCGGTTGTTTGAACAACCCAACATGCGTCCATCATGCGTCCATTTGTCGTTGCTTTTCAGAGATCTAAACACTTTAATTTCCATTAGTTCCAGGGATCAAGGAAACATCCAGCCACCAAACAATATGGTCCACGTTTTAATAATGGCATTTTTTGAAAATTGTGTTAATGTTAAATTAATAGTGTTAAAGTCACTATGAATAAGCCGCCTCCTGCTGTTGTTTTGAATGAGGGTGCGTTTCAATCAGAAGTGATCTTCCCTATGCCCTATTCCCTATGAAGACTTTATTATCCACTGTGATAGCTTTAAAAGGCTATAAGGTGTGGGGCTCAAAAATAAGGGTCATTCAGAACTCACTTTTAAAGTAATTTTTCTTGGAAATTCAGTTTGAAGCAATCTTACAGCATGACTATCATGATTATTTCCCCTTCGGAGGGTGATTCATCCCATTTGGAACGCAGTCTGAGATCGCATCTAGCAGGAAATGTTCAAGGAACAAAAAGACTTCACTTCCTTACACCCTCTTGAAATGGTCTATCTGTAAGCACAATGGACATTGTATCAGAAATGTACCCATATGAATCGATATCGAATCGAGATCGGAATCAAAAGCTTGTGAATTGTAATCAAATCGGAAAATCTGTATCAATACCTAGCCCTAACTACAACATAACTAAATCTTTTCTATAATTCTATAAAAATTCTTTGAGCAACTGCATTTGTGAAACTATAACGTGGTCATCAAAACTAGCATTGAATTTAGGCTATATCCCAAGAGTAGATTTGTATAAATAAGGCCATGTTGAAACAACAATAGTCCATAAATAAAAACTTAAGCCCAAAGTATACTTTGGTCAGATGCGAACGGACGCGTAACGCAATTCTCATCATCAGCAGAGTCCGCGGGCACCGAACATGCACAGCCCGTGTCTTTGAATGCGCAGAATGCTCATGGAGTTCACAAGGTGGCAACACTTTGCCACTTTCTGACAGCTGTTGCTGTCACGAAGAAGCGACAGCAGATGTAATCGCGCTAAACATCAGGAGATGAAGGTAAAAACAACAACAGTCGATGTGCACGTCAAGGAAGTCTGGAGATACTTGCATTTGTATAACTCGAGTCTGAAGATATATAAATACATATTTATGGGTCTAAAATCCTGTAGAAAAAGTCTGGTGTCTCATAGCAGTCATAGCGCACATGCGCCAACGGCCTGTGTATGTGCACACTCTTATAAGGAGTATATGGCTCACGTTTGACTGTATGCAGATGCTGAGCGTTCAAAATGGAAGTATACCCAGGGCTTTCCTATCATTAATAAGAGGTGTTTTGTGTGATGGTTTCAAACAGCTAGTTTAAAATCCTTTTAAATTAGAAAATTCTTTGTGAATTCTACCCTCCAAAGTAAATGTTCACTATCTTGATATTTTTCTGTCATAGCTCTTAGGTAAACAAGCAAATATAATCAAACCACACTGGCATACATTCAGGCAAGAATCAATTACATTATGAAGGCAGATTTTCACCAAAAGGTTTTAAATGTGTTGTTAGGACAAAGGTATTTAATAGGCTGTTTAATGTAGGTGTAGATTTTGTTGTTCACATGAAACCTATACCACTGGTTTAAAGGCAGGTTCAACTGTGCCAACTTAACCCTGCTATTGGGGCATGTTGTCACAAAAAGTCAAGGTTTGTTCAATGAATCTTCTTTCCTGGGCAATAATGGTAAAAATGTTTAATAGCTTTTTTGAAGACTTAAAGGTATGAGGCTATGCAGAAGTTTACTTTCAAAAATAAATCAACCCTGAGAAATATTCACTGCAGTAAATAAGTGTGACAGCTAGCCTCAGTCTCCTCTGTATATGTATAAAATATAGTTAATCATCTAACGGAATGCATTAAGCAAATTAAGAAAATGGCAGGTAAAATATAAAATGGCAAATATACTCCTACTGTTATTCAATAATGACAATTGCCTGCAACACTGTGCATTTGAAACAATGATCCGACTGCACTGTTAAAAGAGCATGTTAATTGCTTTGGCACACCGTATGCTTTCTCAAACGCTGTTTCTTCGAGTCAAAACGTGAACAATAAATATTTACTTTACAGAAGAAATGAGAGCAAACTCGTGTTTGTACATGGATGTGTGGATTAGTAAGCAGACTTGTGCGGTGGAGAAGGCCCCGTTGGGGGGGGGCGGGGGGGGGCAACTTGGCTTCGGCAGAGGGGAATCACTCTCTGTGAGCTCCTTCCACAGTGCCTGAAGACCTGGCACACCACTTCACAACAACAACACTGATGTAACCTAGTAACAAGCCCTTCGCTTTTCTACTCCTAACCTAAACTCTGGCCACATCTTCCAAATCAACAACATTATTACAGTGTGTAAAAAGGCCTGTGTTGTCTTTGTGATCATGAAAGGGAAAAACAGGGAGGGGAGAGAAACACTCTCACCTGCCCCGAAGTAAAAGGGAGATTCTTAATTTTTTCCCGACCCCAGAGGCACTGATCTCAAGTTATTTTTAAAAACATGAATAACTAAAATAGCAACGGCTCATTGTTGTGCCCAAATGTCGAGTGCTGTAATTGTTCGCCGTGGCCAGCCTGAAGACTCATCTTCATTAAATGGAAAAGTAGGTAACAGCAACAGCTTTTAAATGTCAGTCTTCCCTCTCCATTAAAGGCTTAATGGTTGCATTGAAACCACCCCCAGGATGAGAGCATTAATAACCCAGTCGTTACTCGCATTTTTAGGATATGTCAATTATCGCTTCGTTGCGTACACTGCCAGCCGAGCACATTGTTCGGCTTATTACAGCCTGCAGCATATCAGGGCTTGTCACAGTGAGACTACTGCTCAGCCCGGGCTGTCGGATGCCAGCACTGGTCTCAGGCCTGCAAGAGAGACTCCTTTAAGGCAGTGTGTGCACAGTCCGGGAGATCTGATGCGTTTGGGGGTTTGTGTCAAGTGTTGGAGGAGCGTTGTTCCAGTAACAAGGTTTGGCAGATACACATTGGCTGGTGTGGTGTGTCCTCAGAGTGTGAGTCTCATTGCTTTACATGAGGGCAGATTCCCAACTCCTCGGCTCAGCCGTCTGCAGGGGCTGCATGCATGTACTACATAATTAATCTGCCAGTCACAGCAAAGTAGGGTTGCACGGTAGAACAGTGCTACGGTAGTATCACAATACTAAAGCTTCAAAATACTGCCGGTGCCACAGTATTTTTTTAAACGGTAGTACCGTCAATACAGTAGTACCGTAAGTTATGTTATGTGTGTGGTAGTAAATATTATTTTAGCTAAATCCTTCATTTGAATCAGACCCATGTCTGCAATAAAATAAAAAATATAGTCTTTCTGAGTGGTGTCTCCTCCTCGCAATGCCCTTTAAGAGAGCAAAATGCTGTTTCGGATTTGCCCCTTATAAGGTATCATTTATTTTTCAGTAAGTGGTTTTCCCATGCTTCAAACACAAAAGTCTGAATCCCAGCATCTTAATTTGGTGGTCGTGTCTCCTAATGGATATTATGGATTTAAGTAAAACTTTGGAGAGTGAGATGCTTTTTACACAACACAATTCATGTAGCGACATCTGGAATTATTTTGGGTTTTGCCTAATGAGACCAGGAATACCCATCTGTCATGAATGTTAACAGAGATTTCAAGCATTTAGGTTAAATCACTTAAACTAAATGCTTTATCTTTTAATATTCACAGATTTACCGTTTCTCTTAAAAATCTAACATCACTTGTTAAATGTTTTTTTCCAAGTACAAATGCATGGTGGCGATAACTTCGCAAAGTTCACATTTATGATTAGATCACGTCCCTTAGCCGTGCGATCAAACCAGTGTGTGTAATCTGCACTCACGCTGCTGTTTACCAGGAGGGGCTGAAGCAGTTGTAATAGACCTTTTTCACACTTCGGATTTTGGAACGTGAAGTAAACCATTGCAGGGTAAACTCTGACAGCGGTGAATGGGAGACCACAGCAAATATTATTTTGCCCAGTTGCTCCAAGAGCAAAAGAAAAAGTCCACTATTACATTTGAATGACATTCCAGAAGATTAAGACAGTCAGCTCGGAAGAGATAAATGTAAAATGTACATTTACAGTAAATTTACTGTCACTCACTCAGCAGTTGCATCGAAATCCCCTCGCAAATGGTAATTAATTTTTTTAAAACTAATTACAGGGTAATATAACACAAAGCATAATGTTATAAACTTACACTCAATATTTAAGAAAAAATATATAAAATAAATGTGCTAGATTTACGCTGCTAAATAAGGTGGAAACGCGTCATCACAGTCTGTGAAAAAGGTCTATAATGAAACAGCTCCTCAAAATAGACTTTTCAATGTTACAAAATCTTGATTTTTATGTTAGCAACAATTAAATAATCACAGAAATAATGGAATAAAAGTTTAAAGCCATTGCCGTTTGAACTGGCTGTTTTGATGTGGGGAAGATTATTATTATTATTTTATTTTATTTATTTATTTTTTTTACATCAAACTAAGAATGTATTAGGTAACATGTTTGTCCATTTGGCTATTCTTCCAATTAATCCATCAGTTATTTTCACCACTTCCGGAGCAACAGGTGGAATGGCTAGTTTCTAAGAACCACCTTTGCTATGACAAACTGTGTTAAGAATCGTGTGGTATTGTGATACTACTTGGTATCGTGATACTTTAGCTGGTATAGTATCGTTAGATATGATTATGGTATCGTGGCAACCCTACAGCAAAGCGCCACTCTGGCTGAGAGCTGCACACATCCAAGTAGCTGATAATCATAATTGTGGCAACGTGTTAATGGTAGGTTAATGTAAAAGCCACAGAATTTTAAAAAGCCCGAGGGCCAGGAATGCAGCAGAGACAAAAGGACACCAAATTCCTGCCTAAAGGGGCGGTCATATTAGGCATTGAGCATGCTAAATTTTTTCGGACAATGCAAAGGACCAGAATATGATGTCAAAGGGGAGGGCTTCTGTTTTTAGTAAATAATACATAACAAAATATATATATTATTATATTTAATATGTTAATAATATATTGTCTTCTCACTTTCCTGCAACAATAAAACACGCAACTTTGAAATACTCACTGAGCACTTTATTAGGAACACTTTGGTCCTAATAAAGTGCCCGACGTGGTCTTCTGCTGTTGTAGCCCATCTGCCTCAAGGTTCGACGTGTTGTTCATTCTGAAATGCTATTCTGCTCTCTACAATTATACAGAGGGGTTATCAGAATCAGAATGAGCTTTACTGCCAAGTATGCTTACACATACAAGGAACTGACTTGACTTGGTGACAGAAGCTTCCAGTGCACAAACAATACAGCAACAAGACAGAAATAATAAAAAATAGAATAAAGAATTAAAAACAAGTGAATTGAATATAAAGTTTATATAAAAATACACAATAAGACACAAAAATATACGTATATACAAATACAATCTGTTATATACAGATAGTGCAAGGGAATGTAATGTGCAAAAGAGGTAGGATATGTTAAATAAATATAACTGACTAAGCTTGTTATTACACATAATTATTGCTCAATTATTCTTATCTGAGTTACCGTAGCCTTACTGTCAGCTCAGACCAGTCTGGCCATTTTCCGTTGACCTCTATCATCAATAAGGCGTTTCTGTCCGCAGAACCCCGCTCACTGGATGTTTGTTGTTTTTGGCACCATTCGGAGTGAATTCTAGAGACTGTTGTGCATGAAAATTCCTGGAGATCAGCAGTTACAGAAATACTCAAACCAGCCCGTCTGGCACCAACAATCATGTCACAGTCCAAATCACTGAGATCAAATTTTTTCCTCATTCTGATAGTTGATGTGAACATTAACTGAAGCTCCTGACCCGTATCTGCAAGATTTTATGAATTGCATTGCTGCCACACGATTGGCCGATTATATAATCGCATGAATATATAGGTTGTGACGAGGAGGAGGCCCGTGTCCGGGCCGTGATGGATCACGGCCAGCGCTGAATCAACTGATCAGCAGGGGAGCGAGATAAAGGTGATGCCAGTTCGAGAGAGAGAGAGACGCACGCGGCCGCATTGCATATGTGTCTGTGTTTGTTTGTTTGTTTTAAGTTGAGTTTCTCATTAAAACTTTGTTTACTGTTCAGCCAGTTCCCGCCTCCACCTTGCCCATTCATGAACTGTTACATAGGTGTAGAGGTGTTCCTAATAAAGTGCTAAGTGAGTGTATGTATTCATTGTATTGAGTCAAGAGGTCTGCGTGCTACGGTTCGATTTTCTTTTGGTCACGTGTCCTCTCGTCATACAGATTCCATCCACTGTGAAACACATGATTTCTTTGCATGTTCTTGCATTAGAATGAGAGTGAATGGAGCGTGAAGTGTAGTGTGACCTGGGCTTCAGTATTTTAGTCTGATGCACTCATACACGCAGAAAAAATTAAGAGTTCAGACCACTGGCTTTATAATGTAAATTGTAAAAAAGGTTAAAAAAAATAAATAAATCTTATACTTTACGAGTGAGCTGCATATCAGCCTCTAGCTGCAGACATTGTGCTCATACCCAATGAGAGAGCAGAAAAAAATTCCTTGCAGACTAATCAGCTGCAGGATGTCACATGGAGTTAAAAGCAGAGACAACAGGCTTAGTAACCTCTGATGCAGATACACTCAAATAATTACTAAAAAGGGAGGAAGGAATTTGAATTTATGCAAGAGTAATTATGCCATTTGGGGATATTAGAGAGATTTTCTCAGCAGTCTACCACCACTTGCAGTGCTTTTCAGAGCAGGGTTGCTATGAGCTGCACACGCTGACAAACACAAGGCCTTCGGCTCATTGTGCAATCTGCGGGCCCTTACAAAATGACGCTCAGCATTCCAGTAATTCAATAAGCCCTTCCAGTGAATTACAACCCCGATCAGGAGGGGGATTGTCTCTGTGTCCCTGGCAGCTTGGCTGGGAGGTGCCCTTTGTGTACGGAGCAGTGCTGCTGCCCTGACACCAACCATGCAAACCCAATTACACTGCTTTGTGAGCCCACGGCCCCAATATTAACACATATTCTCTCCTGAGAAGCGTAGACCACTGCCAGCCTGGCAGCCATACGCCAGAGTCCACTGTTGAATTTTGATTAAAGCACTTAAGGCTTTGGCAAAACAATTATTTGTCCCTGGCATTCTTGAAAGCCGTCTTTCTCATCAGAATTCCCTGTTCCTCCTTGGCAATTAAATGCTAAGCTCTTCTCCTCTCTGCAGCAGGCAGCACAATGAGGCCTCAGAGTGGCAGCAGATAGAAGCTGAAACTCACTAGCATTATTAAAATGCAATAAGAGATGAATCATGTTTGAATACTGCATTCTAATCGACTGGAATCGCTTTATAACCTTTTCTTTTGGACTGCAAAGCTCTTTGAAAAAGGTGCAACATAGCTTAATTTCTGTAGTATTTATAGCGTTTGTCTGAACTAATCAATGTTAATTGCTCTCCTCAAGATTTAAAGGGGCTTATAACAATCGTTGCTGCTTATACCACGGGTCTGTTGAATGCTTACTGGACATTCTAAGTTGAGCAAGTTCCATGTCTTGACCACATAACGGTTTCATATCACTTCTCCAAATTATTTTAGTTATTTAAAAGAGCTCTACAGGCTACCACAACAAAATAACCAATTAAAACAAAGACATTGTTTTAATTGGCACATCGGATAAGAATGACAATGTACTATACTAAATTAATTTCAGTTTTGATTGAAAAGCATCCTTGGGCTCCCTCTCTTTCTCAACTCCCCCCCCCCCACCCCCCCCCACACACACACATTGAGAATCGAGTTGCGAACAAATAGAGCCGCACCCCCTACGACTTGATCAATACAACAGTTTCTATTATCCTAAATAACTTTTAATATGTGAAACTTTTCATGTTTCAACGTATTTCGCCCTAATCAGCCTCACATAGCTATAGTGGAAAGCACCGCGCTAACTAGGGCTGTCCCCTAATAGTCGACCAAACGTTAGTCGATGAGAAGAGTCTTGGTCGGTTGGTCGCAGATAAAAAAAATAAAAAAAAAACTCTACAGGAAGTGGCAGTCAGTCATTTACACGTCTGGTCCATGTGGTAATTAATTATGTCAGGCAGGAAATCCAAAGTGTGGGATCATTTCGAGAGGGTAAAGGATGACCCCAAGAAGGTGACATGCAAACTCTGCAGACAAACGTTCGCCTATCATTCATCGACCTCAAACATGGCTTATTATTTGAAACATGCAAGTAGCCTAACGTTAGCCACTTAGCATGACCGCCCTCTCTAACGTTAGATAACCTAGATAAATATGCGCTATTAGGCTTATCCAAGTGTTCGTGGGGAGTGGGGAAGCTAAATTAGTACCTCGCTTACTGCATGTTTAACTTAATGTGCATTTCTCTCTATAAATTAACAAAATGTTCAGACAGTCTCCTTGCTGTTTTTTCCCGACACATTCAGAATCATTAACACTTTTGCCAGTGTCACTGTGGCTCGCTTCGTGCATACATTTGTATAATTTATATTTTAAAGGCTCATTATTACAGTTTAGTATTTCTCTGTAATGTAGAACAACAATGTTAATTATAACATGCTTTCTCAGCCCTGGAACTCAAACCATTTTCTGATGCCCCCCAAAAATATATATATTTATGTAATTAAATTAATATCGTAAACGTGCGACTAGTCGACTAATGGCTTAAACTAACAACTACTAGTCGACTAGGAAAATCTTTGGTCGGGGGCAGCCCTAGCACAAATCCTCCCCTTCTCTTTTGCACTCACACAAACTCAATCGGGAGCAAAGTCAGTGCACCCCCGCGACTCACTGGGATTGTAAACAGTTGTTTGACAATGGAAAAGCTGTACAAGAATGGCGACACTCGATGCCACTGAGACTTAAACTTAAACTTTGGCAATTGGAAGCGATGTTATTCCTGACAAGAGCCAAATTTAAACACCGGTAATTCCACACGCGATCTCTCTCAGTTTCTCTCTTTTTCCTCACACGCACACACACACACACACAATCTTGTTACTCCAATGCTGAAAAGCAGAGCATCCTCCGTTGCTAGTTCTAAAGTGATGTTTTCGAACTAGCAACGAAGGCTTGAGCTGTATCAAAGCTAGATACACTTGAACAATACAACAGTTTCTATATTATCCAAAATACCTGTGGGAAACACCCTCACGCTCCCCCTCCCAAGCTCTCTCACACACACGTGGACTCACATACATTACGCACACACTTACTCGTGAGCGAAAAACAGAGCCTTCATGTCAGTGCACACCTGCATCTCAGTAGGTTTGAAAACAATTAAGGTTTACAAAGGAAATATGGTGACACTCGCTGCAGCTGAGAAGTGCATAAACTTACATCTTGGCAATTTTGAAGCGATGTTACTTCTGACGAAAGCTGCAATAAAAAAGGCAATCCCAGAAGCGATCTCTCTCTGTTTGAGTTTCTCTCTTTCGATCCTTCAAAAACAAACTCACACGCACCTTAATACTCCAGTAAGTACTCCAGTGAAGTAGCGCAAGCCTCGCTATCCTCCGTTGCTAGTTCTAAAGTGACATTTTCGAACTATATCAAAGCAAGATGCTGAATCCGTGGTGGAAGAAAGTAGTTCCACTCACAAGAATGTTTTAGGGACGAAAACCAGAAAATGTCTGAGATAAAACCCTGAACGATGCCTTAAGGTGTGGTAACAGTAGTATAAGTGGAATAAGTGACGCCGGCAATTAAAAAAAACAACGCACAATTATTCCTTATTTAAAGAATGCTGTACATGGAAATTCGCCTTTTTGAATCTCACTCAGATGAAGTTTGCTCAGCAAAATAAAATGTTGACATTTTGAGATAAATTATTTAAAGTGGTCATGACATGCCTTATTTATTATTTTAATATGTTCCTTGAGGTTCACTTAGAATATTAAGGTTTTTTGCACATCTCATTCTGAACCTCTGTCAGAAACGCTCTGTTTTGGTGCCGCTTCTGCGCACCGCTACTGGGCGGGCTCCGGAAGTGATAACCTAAATTAGGCATTGATGTGTTGTTTTGGAGGTGGTCAAATGTAAATGTCTACCACAGTGTGACATCACAATGTGGAGGAAGTAGAGAACGAGTCATTTTGGCAGCTTGGTTTCAACAAATGCGTTTTTTGCAGTGAGCAGAAAGTTTTTGAGTTCTAAAACTTACAGTATGTGCAATGACCTCTTACTTGTATATGCCAAAAGACCAAGGAAAATTTGATTCATCATGTCATGATCCCTTTAAAGAAATAGAATATTTCAACAGATATCCATCTACTTCTTGAAAACAGTCACACTTTAAAGAGGCCCTATTATGCTTTTTGGGATTTTAGCTTTCCTTTAGTGTGTAATATAGCTGTTTGTGCATGTAAACAGTTTGCATAGTTACAAAGCACAAAGTACACAAAAAAGGGAGTTATTCTCTCCCACAGACAACACTGCTCAAGAACTACAAGAAACGGCTGGATTGTAGCCCAGCCATTTCTTCTGTAAAGTATCTACGTCGCTATGAAACACATTTGCATAATGCCCACCTACGGGCTACTTTGGCCCGCCCTCAAACAAATGTAGTTACAGAAGAGGCCAGGATGAGTTGGGTTAGAGTTGTCGCCATGTCAAGACGATGCTATTTTCTTCACTGCAAATGCAAAACCTCTTTGTTTGGACTTCCAAAGGCAGACAAATTGAAGAATCAGTGGTTAAAATTTATTTTAATTAATTAGTAGTACAATCACAACCAATGCTGGATTTTCAAGACAGTTACTCCTGAAAGACTGTGCAGTTTCCACTTTGTTGGGACAGTCTGGCGCTTCAGGATCACAACCTGTAAGTATGCTTGATTATTTGTGGATTTATCTACTACCGAGAGTTCAAATGCAGAGTTTTGTGTTGTAGCTACGGAGCACACCAAGTGCACAGCTGTAGGCCTCTGCTAACCTGCTAGCTAATGTTATTGTGGTAAAATAGTTTTGCTAACAGCTGCGGGCCCACTTTTATCTGCAATTGTGTAGAATTATGCAGATTGTTTGTTGTGCTTACTATCATGAAAAGTGATCAAGTGTGGAGATGGATTTATTTTTACAAACTGTAATTTTACGTCAACAATCCACGGTAGTGCTCGGCTAACTTGCTATGTAATGTTACTGTTTTGGTAAGGGTTTACTATTCAGCTGTGGGCCGGCTTTTACCTAAAACTGTGTAACAAAATGGTGGATTTCAAGAGTCCTATATAATTATATAATTATAAGCTGTAATGTTATGACCACTATCAGTAGTGCACGGCTAACTTGCTCACTAATTCTCTAATACACCCGGTAATGTCCAACCGGGAGTAAGCCTCTGATCTCAGTTCATAGCTCGGGCGAAAAAGGTTCGGCTACACCCATTCCAGCAAAAGATGACTAACTGAGATGCACTACGTGTCTTTTACTTGAAGCTTTGTTAGGTTCACAATAATCAACAGTGTACTTGTAAGAAAGCTACAGAAATAAAACTTACCACTGTGAAACGTCCTGCTCAAGTCGTGCTTGCGAAGGTGGTTTGGGTAGATCAGTTTGTTCTTCCAAACTTTCATTATCTGACTCAAACTGGTATGGCAAAAACCGATGCCATATTTACAATAGTGTTTACAGCTGTTAAGGAAGCCTGAAACTCAGTTATGGTAAGGGGCGTTACATTTCCAACACAAGCTCTACACGTTTGACCAATCACAACAGACTGGACCAGCTGACCAATCAGAGCAGACTGGGCTTTTCGGAAAGGGGGGGCTTTAAAGAAACAGGAGCGTTTGAGCCAGAGGATGAAAATGGGTTTAGCAGAAATGTGCAGTATGAGAAAAATTATGTTTTTTGAACATTAAAGCATGTAAACCTATTCTAGTAGACTCCCAAAATAAAATCATGAACCTGTAAATTAGCATAATATGGGCTCTTTAACTATTCAGTAACAAAGAGTAACTAAACAACATGAAAAAAAAAAGGACTTAACGGCTTCAGTTGAGATGTTTCAAGTTCATCTCACGTAGGCTTTAAATTGTCAACACTTGGGATGACATTAACACTTGGGTTATAATTAAAACCGTTTTGCTTTTCAATCAATATCCAATCTCTCAGAAGTAATTAACAACATATTAAAGAGTTTACTGCCTGGCAGAGCTGGCTGCTGCTGCATCATTAACTGTTAAAATGTGACTCTTTGACACCTACAGTCATTTTGCAGATTTTCACGGCAGCAGCCCACTCCCTCTTGGCTGTCATTTCAGCAACACCCCCCCACCCCAAAGGAAATAAAATTACCTTATGGCGAGTGCTGATTCACATTTGGATTTACACACAATGCTGGATTTAAAAAAAGTGACATAGAAAAACAGAGAGAGAGAGAGATGCAAACACTGCCTCAATCACAATGCACAGTGATTATGATTCTGCTTCAACACAAGCAGCTTCACCTTGATGCAATTTTAAATATTCAGCCATTTCATTCAGCAATAACACAGATATATACATGCAAAGACAAAAATGCTTCACAAATTTGAGGTTGTAAGCATAGTGTGTGGTGTGATATGTCACAGGGGGCTAATCCTTTAGGAAATGAAGAACTGACACAACATGACTCAGAGGGGGAATACCAGCAAGGGCTCATGAAAATTGGAATAAAGTGATTTAAAACCCACAAGCTTTAGTGTTACAGCTGCAACCTTCTAAATGAGGCAAGCTCTGATGCAGTTTGCTCTGAGCAAGTCTACAGAGCAGCAGTGAAGTAAAAACTGGTCAGATAACTGTCTTGGGATTTGAAAGTTTACTGTCAGAGTTCAGGGAATCTTGGCCACGCATATAAAACAAAGAGAGTCTTGATTTAAGAATTTTTAGTGCAATACAATACAAATCATAAAATGTACTTATTTTATGTTACCACAAAGGGAAACACTTAAGGTTGTACTGGCAACCAACTCAAAGACCAACACTTAGCCTACTGCTCAAAATCAACTACCCACTACAAAGACTTACCTTTTTCCCCAGAATGATAATGCATCAGAATCTGTGGTTTCACAATGCAATGGCACAGTAGAGATTAGAGGTATAAGTCACAGGTCAATATTTTAATTTTTTTGTTGATGTTCCAGCTTAGCCATCACCTTTCAAAGACAATGCAGGAAAGGACCCATGTCATATGAGGCAAGGAGAGGTGCACATGTTTTCAATATGCTACTGTACCCAGGACACTTTTAAGCATGCCATGATGTTAAATTTATATAAATACAAAAGTAAGTTCACTTTGTGGCCATCTTTAGAACACTCCCAGGGAGGCTGGGCAGCTATTTTCAGCTATTTTCTATAGTTCTTATAAAGTACAGCTCCTATCTACTTGAATGGGGGCCTGGGTAGCTGGGCATTTGAGAGGGGGCCTGGGTAGCTCAGAGGTAAAGAAGCTGGCTACCACCCTGGAGTTTGCCGAGTGACTCCAGCCAGGTCTCCTAAGCAACCAAATTAGCCCGGTTGCTAGGGAGGGTAGAGTCACATGGGGTAACCTCCTCGTGATCATTATAATTCGTTCTCGGTGGGGCGCGTGGTGAGTTGAGCATGGTTGCCGCAGATGGCGTGAAGCCTCCACACGCGCTATGTCTCCGTGGCAACGCACTCAACAAGTCACGTGATAAGATGCGTGACCACGAGGACTTAAAAGCACATTAGGAATTGGGCATTCCAAATAAAAAAAAAATAAAAATAAAAAAAAGAAATCAGCAGTAAAATCTGACAACAATGGTATAATAAATTGTGCTTTAGAGCAGATCACAAAAAAATGGTTCAGCTAATGCGCATTCGCATTCTCGAGCTGACTGCCAGGTGATGTCTGTACTAAAAGGTGATTGGCTCTTTGGCCTGTTAGAAGGGACTTCCTTTCTACATCCGTTCAAATTTCTCTCATTTATTCTGATACCATTGGTCTATCTCGGGCTAAACAGTCTCTGTCTATAATGAGATATGGCAGACAGAAAGTCACCAGTCTGACTACATTACTCATTACCATAATTCAGTGGCTAGAGTTAAGAATTACTCCAGCTGAACAAAAAATTATTAAACATAATAAAACTGACAATATTTTTATTTAAAACATTAAATAATTAATGCCACATTTTCAAGACTAAAAGTGCAAATTAAGTTACGCATTATACTGGTATCAGAATCGGGTCCGATGCCGCACTCATGTACTTGTACTTGTAAAAATGCTCCGATACCAAAAACCGATACTATTGTATGAATGTCATTACGTAAACATTCAGCGTACATATTAAAATCAAGTCACGTCATAGTGAGATCATTAAATGGCAGACTGTGATTTAATGTGATAAATATATAGTTTGTATGTGCAGCACCTTAAATGTGAGTGCTTGTGAATGTGTGGAGCCGGTGTTGTGTTGACAAAGACACAAAGTGCTCATACCTTTTAGAGCTCGTTGGCTCATACATGAAAAACACCATCACGACCATCGCTCGCTCTGTTTGTAGCAGATGACAGCAGGCAGAGCGGTAATTCACTTTTTAGCGAGTAATATTCAGACTACATGCTTACTTCATTAAATAGCAGCCTTTTGTGGTTTAATAATCACTGAGTCACGTAGTGACCACTTTTCCGGAATGGGAAGCTGCCGTCATTATGTCAGAGCTCCATGGTCAAAACAGCACAGAAACACTTCAAAATAAAAGCACAGCCAAAATAAAAGCTCAATTTAAAGGCAAAAGATCAATACTGTATAATTATGCAATATTCACTGTAATACTACTACTACTACTAACAATAAATAGTAATCATTTTGAAAGGAAGAACGTTTTCTGTTAACTTAGAGAACTTCTCCTCTACATTGGCTCCACTATTATGTAGGGTCCCTCAAGGGTCGATTTTAGGACCCTTACTATTATCCGTGTACACGTGCCCACTGGCCTAAATTTTTCAGAGATACGGCATTTCTTATCATTGCTATGCTGACGACACTCAATTTTATTTTCCAGCATGCTTGGAAATTTCTCACATTAAATGAGAGCAAAACTGAAGTTCTGATTCTCAGCCCCTCCAAGTCCTCTTTACCTGGTCGACCAGCTAGGTCCGCTGTCGTTAAATGTGCAAGGAGCCTTGGAGTGATCTTGGACTCATCACTACTTTTAAATAGACAGATCAGTGCTGTTGTTCAGAGCAGCTTTTTCCATCTTAGATCAACTGCAAAAGTAAAACACTTTCTCTCTAAATCAGATCTAGAAATTGTGATTCACTCGCTAATATCGTCAAGGTTAGATTAATGCAACTCATTGTATACCGGACTGCCTCAAACTGCCTTGTCCCTTTTACAGTTGGTCCAGAATGTGGCCGCTAGGCTCCCTACAGTGTCTAGAAAGTTTGACCACATTACATCAGTATTAGCATCCTTACACTGGCTCCCCATAAAATGGAGGATAGATTTAAAAATTCTGCTATATGTATAAAAAGCTCTATCTGGTCTCGCGCCTCAATATCTCTGTGACATTCTTGTCCCTTACTCTACTACTTGAGCACTTAGGTCAGCTGACCAACTTCTGCTGAAAGTTCCTTGTTGTCGCTATGATTTGAAAGGCGATTGTGCATTTGCTATTGTAGGCCCCAAACTCTGGAACAAGCTTCCGCTTCATTTCAGGACAGCTCCGATGCTCTGCATTTTTAAATCTGCTTTAAAAACACATTTTTATTCATTAGCTTTTGAATAAATTTTAATTATGGATATAGATTTTAGGCTCAGGTATTTATTAGTATTTATATAAGGGTATATTATGCATATTATGTTGTGATTGAAATGTGTATTGTAAAGCACTTTGGGTCAGCTCCTGTTGTTATAAATGTGCTCTATAAATAAAGGTTGAGTTGAGTAATTGTATTATATTCAAGCAATATCTCACATCTGTGTTGTCATGTAGCACATTATTTGACAAAAATAACTCAATGTTGTATTAAGGATTGTGCTATGAGGTTCTGTATAAAAGCACTTCATTTGATAAAAATAATACAATTTCATGCTGAAAATTAATTGTTATACTTTCATTTGATTAAAGTTTTAATTTATTTATTATTTAAACAACATTTTGATGATAAAATTGAAATAAACTGTTGGCAACAACCAAAAAAAAAAAAGTAACGGTACTCATTCTCAAAAAAATGGTATAAGGACATCCCTAGTTTTAGTGTTGTTTTGCAGTTCAAACTCACAAATAATCATAATATTCTTGTGTAATTTATGTCAATGACAGTATAAGAGCAATTGTCAAATTATTTTAGAGCAGAACGACTAAATATGCAGCTAGTATTATAAATACAAAAATACCATATATTTAAGAAGTAACACCCGGGATATGGCTAACACGAGTTTGAATAAAGACCCTTAATTATTTGTATATATTAAAAAATAAAAAATAAAAAAAATAGTGAACTTTGGTAAGGTTAAAATAGTAGACAAATGAGGATTCAATCATTAAGCCTGTCGCAATTATTAGGCCTACATCGCCTGATCGCGATCATTTGATTTAACCGTGATTATTTGAGATAACTGCAATTATTTAGCAGTAGCACTTTAAATTCCAATGTTCTTGGTTGTTGCGAGTTCATACACGCAGGGTAAATAACACACAGTGCGAGCCAGGGCTATCAGCTGGCCAGCCGGGGCCAATAGCCTCAGACTCCGATCAAAATCAATCTGCAATTTTTTAATTTTCCCAAACCTGTACCGTTGTGCGCTGCATACACAATCTGCCAAGTTCAGCGATCTTGGTGCTGACCCTCTGACCTGACTCAGCAAAACTTTGCCTTTGACATTGTCCCTGCTTCAATACCAAAGGCAACTAGCCCTGAGAAATCCCTGAGGAGGCACAATGAAGCCCCTGAAGTAGGGCTGCCCCTGACCCAAAATGTTCCTAGTCGACTAGTAGTTGTAAGTTTAAGCCATTATTCGACTAGTTGTCGCACGTTTATGATATTAATTTAATTACTTAAATATATATATTTTGGGGGGCATCAAATGTTTGTACGGAGGCGTGCAGTCTCTTGGAACACAAGCATGTAAAATGTTCTCACTCTTTCTTTGTTTCTGTCTTCTGAATTTTTTTGTTTGTTTGTTTGTTTTTGTTTTTTGCAAGAAAATATTGTCTATTAGTGCTTCAAATGACGTCTCAGCTCAGGAGATGCTTTGAGTTCAGTTCGCTTTATTTCCATAGAGCAGTTCATTGTGATCACAATGCTGCAGACTGTAAAATAATACAAAATATATAAAATAATACAAAAACACGTTCACCTCGAACCATAATTTATATTTCAGTGATTATTATCATAATTCTAATTATTATTTTTACATTTATACTTGTTTTTATGTCTTCGTTTGTGTAAGTAATTTTCCGCCTGCATGTTTAGACGTATACTTGACAGTAAATGGAAAGGTGGTTACACACACACATGTATACAATATATATATATATATATATATATTATTATTATTATTATTATTCTGATCAATTCATTATTTTAATTGCTTTTTCGTTTCATTTGGATTGCAATTTGAATTTAGAAATGTATTTTTTGCTTTTTAAATAAATAAATTTAATTTTCAATGCAAAATCACTGAATTTTCACCGATCCCTCAGCCCGGGGTTTCCGATGTAATTGGATATTGCGATATATATATATATCATGAAGGGGGGAACCAAACTAATTTATTCACACACATGATGTATTTTCCTGGACAATGAAATACCCGACCAGTAGAGAGTGCACAGATGAAGTAGGTTCTTTGCCAGAGAACCTTTTTCCAGTTTCATTTAAATTTTTAGTTAAAATAAATAAAAAATAATGTTCAAAATATTTGAAATCAAGGTTTCTTGCTTTATTGTGTAGGCTTAACCCTAACCCTGCATAACGAAAATTACCCCATAGTACCACCTAGCGTCCAACCAGCGGTAAAAGCGTTGTTCGTTGGTTTCCTGTGGAGTTTTGTTTTTTCTGCGACCAACCGACCAATCAAAACTTGGTCGACCAAGACTCTTCTCATCGACTAACGTTTGGTCGACTATTAGGGGGCAGCCTACCGTGAAGTGACAGTGGAAACACAACTGCAGAAAAATTTTGGAACTTATACAAAATTGCAAGCTATCCCAAATGATATGGAGTGTGGTTGAATCTGCTTAAATTCTTGTGATAGCAAGATTACAAAATCCTGGAGGGACTGTTTAGCACTGACAATCAAAATCAACCTCAAGATAAGTATAAAATTAATAATGATGGAAACAAGCCTTAAATGTGGTTGACTGACACTGATCCATTCATTACTAGGAAAACCACGTCAAAGACTATACATCCCCTGACATCCCCAGTTAACCATCCCCTAATTAGGATGTAAAATGATCCATGGATAACTACAGGGCAACGTGTGTACGTTCTCTGACACAGCACCTTGCTGACTGGGGTGGGGGGACTCCAGATAAGGTAATGTAACACCAAGGCTGGCGTCGCCACTCTGGCTTTCAGCTCTGTAGTGGAGGCAGTAGCAGACTTTCAGACAGAAAGAGGAACTCAAGTATGACAAACCAGCAAAATGCTGAAATGTGTGGCCTCAGAAAGGGAAAGTCTAGTTCTGTATGGAAACTCTTACTCTGTGTGTAGATGAAAGGCTTGGTATGGTGGAGGGTATCCCCTTGGTGGAGGGCATCAACAGAATGTGATGTCAATGACTTTTGGTCTGTATCAACAGGGTAGAGCTGCAGTTATGTTTCTAAGTGTAGAATTGTAAAAAATGTCAGTTAAAAAAAATGAGTCATTGTGTCATTGATCTGTCTTTTTAGCAGTTTAACATTCACAGCTGCATTAAAACTGCAAAGTGTCATGCTTCATTGAGTCCGAACCTCCACAACCCTAAAGTTTCATGTATAACATCAATTTTGCCAACATCAGACATTTATTTAATCTTTCATTACTTAATGGGAATCAGTCTCAATTCCATTATAAACAAATGGCTGATATGGCTGAAGATAAAAGGGACAGGCAGGCACACCTCTCTCGCACACACCACAGATATCAACAGGATATTGTTGGGGCAGGATGCAGTAGCAGTGACTCATTTCCTTTAACTAATTTGTGACATCAATCTAAAAATCTCAAGCTTTTGTGGTTTAAAAGCACAAGATTTAAACAAGATTTAATCTAGAACCAGCGACGGACATTGGCTTCCTCAATCAATGAAAGAATGAAGAAATTCAAGAAAATAGATTTACCAGCTAACAGAAAAAATATAAAATTCAACTCAACAAGAGGGGCTCAACTTTTTTCTTTTTTCCTGGTAGAAGACAAACATAGCCTAAAGATGATAAAAGCCAAAATATTAAATGCCATAGATCAATATTTACTGAGTAATCCATAATTTTGTAGAGGGGGGTGGTCAACATTATTGATCTGTTTCTTACCCACCCCTATCATATAACTTCTGAAGACATGGATTAAACCACTGGAGTCATATGGATAACTTTTATGCTGCTTTTTGGACCTTCAGATTTCTGGCCACCACTCAATTGCATTTTGAGGACCAACAGAGCGGAGATATTCTTCTAAAAATCTTAATTTGTGTTCTGCTGAAGAAAGTCATACACATTTGGGATGGCACGAAAGTGAGTAAATGGTGAGAGAATTAAAATGTTTGGGTGAACTATTCCTTTAATATCTAGGCTATGTATACCAAGGCTTACCAACAAATTGCTAAAAAGCTGCTCTGGCTACCAACTAAATTAAACACCAACCCGCTCTCAATCCCGAGGCGTCAAATACAGTCCATCACGCTAATTTAAGAACATACGCCAAAATCACCCTCAACACATGGCCTGCATGCAACCCTCAAGCCATCTTTTAAGGCCCGGGTTACGGTTTCATCAAAAACTAATTCATCAATAGCCTATCAAATGTCTGAATTGTGAGGTGTCCATTTTCAAGAGTATTTATATATACACTTACTGAGCACTTTATTAGTAACACATGTAGACCTACTATTCATGTGATTATCTAATCAGCCAATCGTGTGGCTGCAGTGTAATGCAGAAAATCATGCAGATACGAGTCAGGAGCTATAGTTCTCTATATTGCTAAATCACGCTACAGAGGGAATTCAACTGCAAGAGGATGTTACAAATAAATAATTAAAAAAAAAAAAAAATAATATATGAGCATAGCTGAAGTTATGAGAGCGGCGGTCAGTCTGCACGCGCGTTCATACACAGTACATGTGCACTCACGCGTGGTCTGTCAATCAAACATGCGCTCTCGCAATCTCACTTTACTCAACTCAGCGTGAATCTGTCCAATATCTTGAATAGCTCATCAGAAATATGTACTCGTCATGACAATAGTATTTACATGAAAAAACAGTTTTTGAGAAGCCTTCACGCAAAATGTTTTTTAGTGATCTACTTCAGCGCCAAATGCTAAGGGGCATGAACAAATCTTTATTACTTGTCACTGAATGACTTTTGGTGCTTATTTTGGATATATCACTCTTCTTTTTGAACACATCTCTGGTGTATGTGATGTTGAACACTCATGGTGTTTGTTAGTTGACAATCACAGTGACAACAGAACTGATCGATATCAGAAAATCGAACTGTTACACCACTTGTTTAAAATAATTACTAAAAGGGATTGTTGTCCCAAAGATTAAAATTCTCTCATTTACTCACCCTCATGCCATCCCAAATGTGTATGACTTTCTTTCTTCTGCAGAACACAAATGAAGCTTTTTAAAAGAATATTTCAGCTCTTGTATGTATTATTCTATTTGTTTCCATGTCTCAACCTCAGGATTCATATCTCAGGAAAAGCGCTATACAAATAAAAATGACTTGACGGTGCATACAATGCAAGTGAATCGTGGCCAGAACTTTGAAGCTCCAAAAAGCACATAAAGGCAGCATTAAAGTACTCCAGTGGTTACAGATATCTTCAGAAGTTATATGATAGGTGTGGGTGAGAAACAGATCAATATTAAAGTCCTTTTTTACTATATATCTCGACTTTAACTTTCACATCTGTAAGTCACATGTGGTGCCTGTTTAGTTTCACTTTCACATCTGAAAGTCAAAGTGGAGATTTATAGTAAAAAAGCCAAGGACAATAATCATAATTTGTCTTCAGCAGAAGAAAGTAAGTTATACACATCTGGGATGGCATGAAGGGGAGTAAATGATGAGAGACTGACTGGGAGTGAGAGATGCTTTGCCGAAGCAATGGCGCAAAACACAGTGTTAGAGATCTTTTATGTTATTATGCAAAGTGTAAAAATATTTTTGGTTCATTATGAAACTGTGGTGGGCCACCACTGTCTAGGCAATTAATGGGAAACACTGGCAGAAGACCACATTGGGCACTTTATAAGGACCATATTGTTCCTAATAAATGGCTTAGTGCGTGTATGTCCTTCTGATTTTAAATAAAAACCCTTTTGAGCCATTTTAGAGCAAATACACAATAATCGAGATATATATAGATATCTTCAATAGGATGAAAAATATTGATCTAATTTTTGTAGCCATATGGCCCAGCCCTATCAGGAACTCGTGTTAACAGGCAACTAAAAAACAGCCATTTGGCTCCTAAATGTTTCATTTAAGGAGCCAATAGCTGTGTAGAAATGTTTTTTAGACTGGAGCAATGCAATACTAGGCTAATAAATGTTGAATTACAGAATAATTTCAGCATTCAAACACATCTCTTGGACTGAACAGGAGTCCAAAATGGCATTACACAATTCAGCCAAACAGCTGTTCTGGGGGAAATGCCGATGGCCTGCTAGCTCATTTACCAGTTCAAGAGGTAATAAAAGTCTTTAAAATCTTAAGAGTGAATTACTGCTTTACGTCAAAGCCATAAAAAAAGCCATACCAGTCACAGACACTTAATGTGCTGATTTACTGCGAATCAATGTAGGAAGCTTATCAAACAGAGTCTTTGAATCCACTGAATATTAAGGCCTGTAAATAAAGTTGGATGAATTGGACAATCATTTAGTTGAACTCTAAGCACTAATTCAGGCATACAAATAAACCCTCTTATTGTTCACAGAAATGTGTCATGTTCAGCATTATTACAATAAGTATAACTTACTATAGGGAAAAAAAAAAAAAAATATTCGGCCTGTTCTGTTTAAAACAGGCTGCCTAAATTTCACAACCATGCAAAATTCTATTATAAATGTTCTATTATTAACTAGTTGAATCTATATCAACTAAATACAGAGATGGCTGTGCTAGCTAAATACTAAAACAACTAACCTGGACCTTCAGAGCAGCTCATCTAAACCACACTGTGCCAGCTTTATTTTAGTTTAATACTCAATTAACCAAACTATTAACAGCATTCCCCTTGAGCACTGTAACACCATAAGAAAAACACTAGGTAGGAAATCCATTTAATTAATTAATAGTTGATTTGAACGTGAATGAAATCCTGTTAGCAACCATGTCTTTGTTGTGCTGCTTCTTATTCCACATTTTCCCGCTATTCAATTTCACATCTGTCTTAAGCTCACCTTTCTTTTCTCTCCACTTAAAATTCGTGAACGCTTTCTTGGCTTCTATACGAACGGGCTGCACTCATTTTGCTGGATTTGCATGTCTGCTACAGAAGAGTGCGAGTGGAGATAAATCAAAACTCCCAGTGGTTGTCTCTGCCAGGCTTCACTCATTTGACAGCAAGAGCTTCAGCTCAGAGCACAAACAGAGCAGATAAACAGGAAAAGATCTAAAAGGAGCCACAATTAAGAAACCAATCCAACATCTGCAGCAACAGATTTAAATATTTTATATATCATCATATTCTTCATAAATGGTGGCCGGTCAATTGACCCTTCGCTAAGCCCCGCCTTAAAAGCATTTCTGACCAATCTGGTCTTACCAGCTGTTGCCTGGCCGCCATTACTATGACACTCATTTGCTATTTTCCAGTGAGTGCCTATGGGAGTAATGTGTTTGAGAAGTTAAGGGAGATTTTATCAAAATGCTAAAAAAAAAAAAAAAAAAAAAAAAAAGGAAAACACTTTGTTGCCGGCTCACTTGTAATAGTGACACGAGGTACCTAGGTACACAAGGTGTTTTTCTTTTTAAAACTTTAAACAAATGTAGAGAAGAGCATACTATGGATTAAACTGTGTCATTCCTCATTCCCAAATTAGCATGAGTAACTACATCGAGGACACCTACGTTTCCTCCAAGGTAAATTAAAGCTAATAATTGAACGTTAATTCATTTATATATTGATTCACGTAATCATAAAAGCTATAAAAACTTCACAGCATTATAGTAAGTGTGTTATGAGACATTATAAGCAGTTCTGTTCACTTAATGTTATCAGGTGTGTAATCACCATCAAATTACACTTTTTTCTTTTCAATTTACTGTGATAATCGTTTTTCTTTATTCTGATTCACAATCTCTGCAGTTTTCAATTAAATTACTGTGTAATTTAATAATTTCTGTTACAAAAAATGTCTGATAAATATGCCTTACCACGTCACTTTTCATTCCAGCCCACTCAAGAATATTATTTATTCAGTTTATGAGACTATTTCGCCAAAAACACACCATTCACAGCAATCTTCCTATGGGGAGTTCTGAGGAGCTTGTCAGAGCAAGGGGGGCGGAGCTTCACAATAGAACCATGGTAGTAAAGCTTAATGGTTGCAGATCTGGACTGGTAAACCAAATGTTATGTGTTCAAACCCTGGAAGACATGATTCATGAGTGAACATCTTTGTGCCCATAAACACTGCAAGTTACTGTGGATAAGTAAACGTATGCTAAATGAATAATATGAAAAATAAAAAGCTGGCCTGCTTGTGGGCCAAATGTATAAACACTTTATCATCTCCTTAAAGGGATAGTTCACCCAAAAATGAAAATTCTCTCATCATTTACTCACCCTCATGCCATCTCAGATGTATATGACTTCCTTTCTTCAGCAGAACATATTTGAAGAAAAATAGAAAAATATCTCGGCTCAGTAGGTCCTTATAATGGATGTGGATGGTAACACGATTTTTGATGCTCCAAAAAGCACAGACAATCACCATTAACGTCATCCATGCTACTCCAGTGGTAAAATGAATGTCGTATAAAGCAATACGATCACTTTTCTTGCGAAAAAGATAAATATTTAAGTACTTTTTAACAATAAATCATCGCGTCCGGTAAGCAGCAGTATGCGTGTTCATGAGAGGGCTGAGGACACACGGTCTTTCCAGTGAAGGCATGGCAACGTTCCATTCATTGCAGCAGACACTCTCTACCTCTGTTGGCATTGTCTACATGTGTACCACCATGTCTCCTGAGCTCTCTGTCTCTCTGAGTCTTGATGGTCCAGCCTCCTCCATCTCATTGTGCTCCTGATCAGAGAACTCTGGTTCAAGTAAATATGGCTGTGCAAAAACTTGCATTTATTCTTATCCCAAGAATGCAGCAGACAAGGGAAAAAAACAGCTAATGTGAATAAAACCGTCTCATTTGGCTGGTGGCTGAAGTGTACTAATTATATCAGCTGCAGCTTCCAGTGTTAGATCTCTTTCAAATACACACACCCAGTGCCAAGACATCATTGTGGGCAAGCTTAATTCAGGTTCACTCTAGTTGGACCAGTGTGAATTAAAATTTCCATGAAAAGCTCCATCACCAAAATCTTCTTGTGACTTTTAATCTCAATAGAGCACAACAGTGCCCACCCACTTTTTCAGCCATCTGTGTTCCGGAAGTATTTTTCCCATTACTGTCTTCCATTGACTTTTCATCCATTAAAGAGTTGTAAAGCATGAACCAAACCAACCAGCTCCAAGGTGAATCACAACATTACAGACTTTGATTTAAAGCTAAATATAAATTCAACAAAAAGACAAAAGGTACAAGTCTGTGTACTTATCTTTCATGAGGGCTCGGACTACAATCCCATGAAGCATTGCAAATGATGTAATTGAAAATAAAACTATGGAAATATACAAAACTATTAATTTTAGGTTGTTCATTATAAGTATAGAAGCTATATGGTTTACGTTTATTGCGAAATATTCTGATAAACACAAATATATAAGTTGTTTGAGAGTGCAGCGAAACAGTCGTTTGCGTCATTCAGAGTGAGTCATGGGAGTGGGCGGTCGCTTCCGGGCTTATTTGGCAGGCTTTGCTGGCCACGGTTCTCTAATAGGTGAAGCTTTCTCTGATGGTCCATGGGTAATGTAGTAAGTTGTTCACCATGAATTTTGCTATCAAACAGGATTCTTTTTAATTAAGTTAAAATAACACAGATAGATGTCTTCACCGGAAGCACATACCATCGATGAACAACCTCGGAGCTCATAGTAGATCTGTCTTTAAAGGTTTATAAATTAGTGTTGAAAATCAATTAGTCTTTGGAAGAAATGAGTGGGATTTTTACTTCCAGAACCAGACAGTTGCACTCTATTATCTCAGAGGCCATATGACTACTACATAGTGCAACATGAAATGCAAATAAGGAGGCTTTCAGGGAGGCCAGACTGATTGCAATGTTTCCTCACCTATAAAGATAAACTTTAATAATTAGAGGATTTTCCGCTGCAAATACATTTTTCCAATTGAACATAAAATGTGCTCAATAAACGAATGTGGAATTTTAAGATGACCAACTTTGCCCTATTAGAAAAGATTCAGGCCACTGAAGCAAATAAACAACATTCCTCAATTTTATCAACTCTTACACCCAAACAGCAAGTATTGCAAATATGCCTGTAAATAAGCACTTGAAAACTGTTGCCGTTCTTGCAAAATCAGTGGCTAGACAAAATCTTGCTTGTCGCTGAACCATAGAAGATTTGATTCCTATGGCTCTCTATCTCTCTGAAGCGCTTGTTTCAGATGACTCACTTGGTAGAAGTCACACATCATGTGGCAGGCAGCATGACTCATTCAGAACAGAGGATTTCTGGTGCAAACTGCTGACCTGCCATTATCAGTCTCTGGAAGCCCTATATTAGTATTGACATCTCTCAAAGCTTCCAGCTCTCAAAGTTGTGTAGTACTGCATGCATTTCATGATGTAAGAAATGTAAAGGGAAAATGTTTGTGCTTTCTTTATCAATAAGAGTTGTGAATTGGTCACACCTTGATATTAAATTGACGCTTTTATCCAAAGCGACTTGACGCAGGCCTAGCTTGGGATTGATGACTTTTTCACATTGATAATCAGAAGATTTTCACGATGATTGTTTATATATATATATATATATATATATATATATATATATATATATATATATATATCGGGGTGTTTTCAGATATAAATTGGGCTGCTCATTTCACAAAAGTCTTAGTCTTTACAAACACATTTCTCAACATACCTTTGGTAAAGTGTGAGCAGCAGGGTAAATTAAAGGGGGGGGGGGGGTTCGCATATCGGACGTGTCTAGCGGATTACATGGTGTGTTCTGCAATTCGAGACAATTATTTTCTATGAAGGTACGCACACCTCCGCCGACAGACGGCAAGCTATGAAAATTCTGAATTCAGCAGTGCTACTGAGCGCAACTCGCATAGATTTCCATTCATTTCAACCCAAATTATTATCTAAGGACAAAGACTATTTATTCTAGCCATCACTGGATGACATATTGTGTAAATGTATCTTTCATATAGACTACACCATGTATTATCAGTTACAAGTTACAAGTCTTTTTGTAGTTTGACAGCTTGAAATGAAATCTATTCAAGGCTACATACAGAGAAACTGCATAATAAATGTAACATTTCTAATCATTCGGTTTGCGCAGTTACATCAGTTTTATACACTAACATACAAACTCTTAAAGCAGAACAAAACCTTGGACTGCCACCTGCTGCGCTGCATCAGCTCGTCCTGTGTGTGATACCTGTGCCTTTCCTCCACCGCAACCAGGTTCAGTAAATGTTATGTAACCCTCTTGTGGTCTCCCAAATCTATTATGTCAGACTACATTAAACGCAAGGCAACTGACAGTTAGCTGGAAAGCACACAATTTAGGCATCTAATTGAAATGACTGCTGATGTTAATAAATCGATGCCTCAAAAATGTATCAATTAGGCCTGTCGTGATTATTAAATAATCGTCTGATTGCGGTTATTGGATCCAACCGAGGTTATCTGAGATAACCGCGATTATTGTGCACTTCAAATTCCAATTACATTTTAATGCCCAAATAAGGGAATTTTAAGCTAATATATAAACGTAATGAACGGCACATTTGTGTGTCATTCTGTTGAACTCCGAGCGTCACTGAGCTGAACCATGTTCAACCAGAGCAGCTCCTGTCTGGAAGAGTGCGTGAATCGCTTCAATTGCTCTGATGCACCTTCGCAAAAGCTTGCGCCAAACTCCCGCGAAAATATAAACTAACAAATATAAACTCTGATAGTGAACACAAAGGACTCCAGCTTCACTTCAATTTAACAAACATGTAATGGCAAATGTTCCAGGTCAAAGCGGGTTCATACATACACAGGGTTAGTGACAGGCAGTGACACAGAGGAGTCACACTTACTCTATTTCTGTGGTGTCAAAATAAAAGCTCCATTTAACGGAGCTACATAGATGCCGGAAACTGAAAAAATGCGACAGACATATATTCCTTCTGTTTAGTAAAATGTAATATTCAATGTAGTAGTGATGATGATGAAAGTAATAATATATTATAATTATGCTGAGAGGATTGGTATAGAAGCTCTTCATTTGATAAAAATAATTTGATATTTTTTTAATGATAAAATGTAACTAAACTTTAAAACTCTGAATTCAGAGAAAATAAAATGGAAAACAGGGAATTTGGGAAAAAATAAAATGGAATTTGGAAAAAAATAAAACTGATTTCATAGGGCCCAAGGTTTGCTCTGACAGCCTTTCGTTTACGAGTCTAGATTTTTAACCACTGAGTAACACCACCCCCTGTTAAAAGAACTCATGGAAATTCACTGTCAAAATGAATCACAATTTAAAGTTACTTGCCAACAGCAGTGGAAAAAATATTATGAATTAAATACAATGATTTTATTTGACAGGATATCAGCCCAGGGGCGTTGGACCACGGGTAATGATGGACCTGAGTAACAGGGGCCCTCACTGGAGGGGGGCCCACAGAAAGGCTTCATTGATATTCCATTATATTATCATTTGTTATATATAGCCTATAGTAATAAGATGCTAATGGTTGGAATAAAACGTCACAAGTCTCTGTTTTCCACCTGTAAAAATGGGGAGTTCCCATATAATCTGCCTTGTCTCCTCCCATGTTAGTGACCCACCCCCCCCTTTTCAAAAAAAGTGAAAGTGGTCTGGTCCATCAGCAGCATGAGGTCCAAACTGAGTACACTTCATGATGTCTTTTGCTTAGTCCGTTAATGTATCTACAAAAATGACTCCAAAATTGGACATTCAAAAGAAAAAGAAGCGGAGAAAGAGCAGGTGGTCAACTTACCACACGCCCCACTGAGAGCGAGAACCACTTAATCGTGACCACGAGGAGGTTACCCCATGTGATTCTACACTCCCTAACAACTGGGACAATTTGGTTGCTTAGGAGACCTGGCTGGAGTCACTCAGCATACCCTGGATTCAAACTCACGACTCCAGGGGTGGTAGTCAGCGCCAATACTCGCTGAGCTACCCAGGCCCCCATTACATGCTTTTCATTAAACAGTGAACAACAATCAGATGCATGCTTAATAAAGTGACGTGCACAATTCAAATCAAACTGTCAATACCTGCCGCTACTCACGCATCTACTATATAAACATATTTTACTTCAGTGCAAAATTTACCTTCAGATGTTTATCTATTATGCTTAACTTTTAGTTTTTTCCAGAACCAGAAATTTTCCTCACATTAAGCCAACAAAAGAATATGCTAGGAACAAAATCACCAGTCGTTGCGCTCAGATGCCTTTGTCTATTTAAAGAGACAGTACCGATTTAGCATGTGTTCTCAGTATCAATGTAAATAGTTGTAAATGGAACAATTTATGCATGTAAACAATAAACATGTAACAAATATATTTGCAACACAATAAATGCAGTTTCAAGACATTTATTGGTGGAATGTAATGAATTTGACAATTTTTCAAAAGCTAAAATGCAACCAATATGATGAAAAACTGACTAAATATAATTTGTAAAAGTAATATTTTCAAAGTGTACCAAGAAGGGTTACCTAAAAGGTTAGAAGGTCCCTTTGTATTTAACAGCATGAGCTGAGAAATCATTTATTTTATATTTAAGTCAAATGGAAATTGTAACCAAAATATAGACTTTCTAAAACTACCTGAGAGCAGAAATGTCTCAGGATAGACCGAACAACCTGGCACTCTTCTGTTATGGTGACTTTTCCCAACAAGAAATCTCATACATTTATACATGTATAATTTATTTTGCTAGTAGGCCTTTTTATAACATTTAGCTTGATTTAAATAATATTTGCGCATGAAAATAAAAAAAAGTTGTGAATTAGCACTGTTAAATATCCATCTAAATTGTTTATACTAGATATTATCCCCACCACAAACCCAAACTGGTCAGGGGGCCCTAAAATAGATCTGTGCCCGGGGCCCAAAATTTGGTGCTACACCCCTGCATCAGCCTCCTATAAATCTTGGCATGCTTGCTTCTATGCAACCGAAACATGAGATTTCAAAGTGTCCCAAGTAAAATCCAAGTTCAAAGAGCAATAACTGAAAGACAAAAGGCCTATAATTTGTTAATCCTATCTGCAGCCTTTACACTGATGTCTTTTAAGCTTTCAATAAAATGTCTCTTTAAAAAAGGCAGCAATTGGAACTACACAGCTTCCAGTGGGTATGTGTGGTCACTATATCCACCAATTAAGCACCCCATGAAAACGGTCTGCTACCCCCTACTGCACAGTGGCTTTTACAAGCAGCGTTCTCTTTTGCATGTTAATGGGATGGTAAATCAAGACAGGGGTGCATAGGAATCAAACCGCATTTAAAGACACGAGACTAAATGAATAAACATACTCCCTGGAGCGGGCATACCAGGGGTTGCAGTGAGATTGCACTGTGCATGGCGTCTCATGTCAGATGAAGCTTCAGGGTTCACAGCAAAATGTCTTATCAAAGACACAGATGCTTGTAAAAAGGGTAAAAGGCAGGCAAGAAGCCACATTTAGCTCGAATTTGTCTCTGATTCAGACCAAGATAAAAAATCCTGAGGAACAGCAATTAGTGTTTCAAATTGCAATTTTGAAAGGGGAGTGTTATGTCAAGCTTAAATAAGAGCAGAGATATTTTAGCAAACTGTATATTTACATTATGATTTATTGCACATTACCAATGTAATTGCTTTTACCCAAAGTCTCACTGTGCAATGCAAGCTCCACCATCCAGTTAAACAGAGAATGATGGTCTTAGGAAATCCCCAAAAACAGTGTTCCCTTCGTAGCCTTTGATTTCCTTTCATGAGCAAGAAGTTATTGAGCAGTCAGACCAAACCATGTTTTTGAAAACCCTGTATGCTTAAGATTAAAAATCAACTTCCAGTGTGAAAAAAGGAATCTGTTAAAAAGCAGACTATTGGATGGTGCAGATTCAGACAACAGTTACAAATGTGTTTGTTTTTACTTTCCTTTATCGGTAAGATTTCTTTGAGGTGATGCACATATTGACATAGCTTTCAAGCATGGGCCTGAATCGAAAATGGGTTTAAGACCCTTATTTATCTACTCTATTCTCTGGAAAATAAAAAAGGAAAACTCTTTCTGGCACTCCTTAAAGACATTAAAAGTAGGTCATTCGGTCTCCAGTGACTCACCAATTCTGGCAAGAAACCAAATAGTGCAGGTATAGCGAAGGCAAGAACATTTTTGACTGAAGCTCTTTGGCAAAGGGGTCATGTTTTAGCAGTTTTAAAGTCAGTTCACAAATCAGCACACTGCCCTTGCAAAAACATTAAATACTTATGGGTTTCTTACAGCACATGGCGCATGAAAAACTAGATTTCTAACATGGAGCCACTTCTAGACTGTTTAAGCATGAGACACATTAGGGCCGAGCAATACAGTGAAAAATATCTTGATATTTTACAGTCTTTTGGTGATCCTCTGTATCTCTATATTTACTTTTGAAGAGAAACAAAACAACCATTGTTGCCAAGTAGAAAAAATATTATTGCACTAAAAATCAAGTTAAAAATAATCCAGTCATGTTTTCTGTTTTCTTCTGCTACTGAAGTTCAGAGATGTAATTAAAATGAAAAAAAAAAAAAAACATTTTCAAAGATTTCATACTCATGAGTCATGAGACAAGGTGGGATTGCGAAACTAGTCTAAAGACGTGGTCTTAAAAAAAATACTGAATTGAATTCAAGTTAAGCTGAATTAAAGTTAAGATAAAATCAACAGAATGTGGGAAAATGTTGATAACCCCAAAAAGTATTTTGACTTGTCCCTCCTAATCCTTAAAATATAAATAAAAATCAAGGTTACAGTTTGGTACTTGCATTGTAAGTGAATGGGGCCAATTTTTGGTGGGTTTAAAGTCAGAAATGTGATGCTTATAATTTTATAAAAAGCACTTGCATTACTTATTCTGTTAAAACTTTTGAATCATTTGAGCCGTAAATTTGTTTAAATCATCATTTTTAAGGTAGTTTTGGAGTTTACGGCATTGAGTCGTTATGGCAAAGAAGTTATAAAACTGGATAAAACAGAAAATATTAGTAAGCAATTTTAATACATAATGTAAGTGCCTCACTGTTACCCCAATTTTTGCTTTTTTATAGCAAAAGTAGGTCCAAAAATATTTTTTTTTGGTAATCAATATTATGCCAATATGCTATCAACTGAGATTAACTTGTATAGAAACAGCAATATTCCTTTAAGGAAACGTAATGGCCAATTAAAAAAAAGCATTTAATTCTATATCATCAGTAAAATCATCCTAAACAAATTGTTAAATGCCTTTTTCACTTTTTCTTGCCACTGCAGTCTCTAGGTACGATCATAACTTCAAGTTCGATTACACTTCCTCGTGCTTGGCGCATGCACAGAGCGCTAGATGGCGCTAGAGGAAGCGTAATCAAGCTTGAAATAATAATCGCCAAGGTGACTGCTGATGTCAAGATTTATAGTGAAAAAGGAGTTATATTTTGGTCTGTTTTTAACACAAAACCAACTGGATTGCTTCAGCAGACATTGATTACACCGCTGGAGTCTAATGGATTATGTTTATGCTGACTGTATCTGCTTTTTGGAGCTTCAAAGGCCTGATCACCATTCACTTGCATTGTATGGACCGACAGAGCTGAGATATTCTTCTAAAAATCTTAATTTGTGTTCTGCAAAAGAATGAAATTCAAGCACATCTGGGATGGCATGAGGGTGAGTAAATGAGACTCTAACCCTAAATGAGAGAATTTTTATTTTTGGGTGAACTAACACTTTAACTACTCTCTATCAAGCCTGCATTATTATTATTATTATTATTTAAACAAAAAATTGCCATTAGACACCAGGTGCAGTTTCCAAGTGCTCTCAGACTCTCCTGGTCCAATTGCAGCTGCTAGAGGGGTCACTGCAAGGGCTAGGATTCCAGCCTGCCTATTTAAGAGATGATGACTCAGCCGGCCCAACCCGATGTCAGTGGTGTCAGCCACCAAGGGATCTGGCATTCTAAAAACCCACTGATCAGTGTGGCTCATGTCCCATCACTGAAACCCCAACACAAGGCCAATGGAACTGACCAATTCTCCAAAACCTATGGAGGCAAAAGTGATGAATATGCCCCTCCCCCACTGAGTTTATTCAAGCTCTGCAAAGGGAGCAGCTCTGAGTCCAAAGGAAATATGACTCATTGGAGTAACATGAGGCATTCTCCACAGAACTGTTTGTTAAGTGAGAGAAGCTAGTTCAATGCAGCAGTGTGTGACTTCAGGATGAGAGAGGGGCTTCATAGAGGAGGGAGCCATCTCTTTTGGTGTCAGTTGCGTCATCTTAAAGCTCAGCTCCCCCAATTCCACTGAGCGCTTCTTTGGCAACATTCAAGGACATTCTTAACAACGACAGAATAATTTCTTTTGTGAGGAATGTTAAGATCGGTTTAGTCATAGCGAAATTATTAGTGGAGTCAAAAGGTTGAAAGAACTTTTGTGAAATGTGTCACAGGAGAAAGCGTTTGCCTTGCCCACTTATCACAGTTTCTCATATACCTTTCTCTAGAAGAAAAGATCACAAATAAATGAGCCCTCAAAAATAGTTGGCTACATTCAGGCTGGTGCAGGACAAGCAATATAACTGAACAGAACACGTCCTGAAAAATACAACGGGTTGCAATCAAAACTCTTCTATAGCAAGCAAGGGACACCTGAACTTGTTTCTATCCCTAGCCTTGCTCAGGTATATATTTTTTTGCGAGGAAATATGCGTTTGTCATCATTTTTATAACCACATTTTAGCCTACTAAAAATTTGACCAATTAATATTATGTCATGAAATTGCATGTAAAATAATATGAGCTGTCACTGTTTAAAATAATGTGTACAGTTTACATGTTCTTATACTGAGTTTACATTCATTGGTATAACAAGTGCTAAAATGGTACTGTCTCTTTAAGAATGGCAGCAGTTCAACAAACATCTAGTGCAGAGGTTCTCAACAGGGGCGTTCAAAGAATGCCTGGGGGCGATGAGAGCAAACTAGGTAAAGAGGGGGCATTAGGTTACAAATGGGGGGTGTTTATCAGTCATAATAATCAAATCTATCGTCAAGTTCCTCTTTGCATTAAAATGTTTATCTAGACTTAGAATATATCAGTTGGTTCTCAATTATACGGGTTGGTACGTATTTGTACCGCATTGAAGTCTAGTGACGCATCTGAAGTATCTTGTTTAGCAGCGTCAAATACACGGGCTAAGGCACAACCTCGGCTAATGCACCTGTATGGGTCTGTAGATGGATACGGCTCAATGGACCGAGCAGCGCAGGCGCAAAGCTCTTAAAGCTCAAGCTCTTAAACTCGCAGCTTTGCAAGAATCAGTGAGAAGCAAAGTGCAAGAAGCGGAAACCATTTGAATACGGCATAGAATTCTACATCACCACCCTTGAATTTACTATAGTAACACTAACTGTACTTTAGGCAGAAACAGATTGATAATAAATATTATCATATCACTACTTCAGCACTATTAAATTTGTCATAGAATATAATTAATTTTTGTTACAACTTATATTTATATTTTGTATTTATGTGTTTAGAGTAGGTCTACTGTTTATAATTACAAAAATGCCATAGTTTGTTTTATAGAAATAATGTTACATCTAACCATGGTAGTGAAGATCCATGCTTCCATGTGTTTACTATGGTCTTGTTACAAATACCACTGTTAAAACTATAAAAATAATGAATGAATAAATTAAAATGTTCAAAAAGGCAAATGTAAATTATATTAACAAGATCGCTTTTATCATTAGTTTCTGTCTTTGCATTTTCATTTTATAGGCCCCAGATATAGCCCTCCATCTGCTTGAATTCAAGAAACACAAGGTTTGGTCTCACATTCATGCCTGCTGAATTTATTAACAAAACTTTAAAATTATGCAATGCATAAAGTTGCATTGAGCAAATTAAGCAAATAACATCAAAAAAAGTTTGAGAAACATTGAACTAGTGTTTCGGTTCAGCGTTCATTAACGATAGTCACTGCACAGTTTCTTTACCATATCCAACAAAAAAGCAAAAAGCATATTAAAACGACACATTATTCAATGAAAGTGGAGTATGTGGATCTCATCTTTGATGGACACACATTACACACAATAAATTTTCAGTTTTAATTTCAAGCACTTTTCAACAAAAAGGCGATTTTCCAGGTAATCCAGTACTTAAATTTCTAAAAGCTAAATTGAAGCACTTTAAGGACTTCAAGGACCTTGTGCGAACCTTATAAACAGTGTAGGAAAAAAAAGCCATAGAAAGATTTTAATGTTTGAAGGGTCATTTAATTTCTGACCACATGGACAAAAAACAATGTTGCAAATTTCTAAATATTGACTTTTGCCTCGATATGGTTTGCCATATACAGTATACTGATTCACGATATTTTGAAATGTGATAGCCTATATTGCCCGATCCCTATGTCATTAAATTAGTATTTGTATACAGCCTTATATTAAATCAAAGCCTTGAACAATCTGCACGCTGTGCACATTAAGAAAACATTCATTCAAAACATTAACTGCAACCAGAAACATTTTTATGATGCATCATTTCTAAAACTTGAGCAATCTTCAACGAGAGCTGTGAACGCATAACACTAACTAACTCAAACATTCCTCAACCACAGCTAGGGCTAAACCACAAAAAATGTCTGTAATTTTAACAGTAAAAGACTGTAAAAATGCTACAGTAAAAAAACATGAATGGGTTAACGGATAGTTACCTTAAAATATATGGTAAAAATACATGTAATTTTACGATAAAAATTGTGTCAGAAATTGTTTTTTAGATGTAAAAAATATAATTTTACCATATAATTAACAGAAAAAAATTATATTAAACAAGAGAGTAAATTAACTTTTTACGGTAAATTATTGTTAAAATTATGGTAAAAACAATAAATCGGGCATTCCCAGAATTTCCTGCATGACCCATCACATTTCATTATATTTTATGGGAATAGTTATGTTGCTTCTTATTTTTAATACCAGTTATGTACTTTGGGTGTTCTGTGTTATATTTTATGTTTGTGACTCACACAAGAGAAATGGCCTAAAACATAGTGGAAACTGGAAAGAAATCGCTTTCAGAGCACAGAGCGTGTATAATTGTCCATCTTTAGCAAGTTATTAGGAAGCGCATTTGTAACTACAGCTAAGCATGCAGTAAGCTTAAGTAATTAAATGGTTATTAAATGGCATTAGCAGAGCCTGATTATGATTACTTAAGCTTTGTAAGCTAAGCAAAATCCTTTCCCTGCTCACAGCTAACAAGTCTCTACTGAACTTGAGATTCTACATTACCTTCAGAGGGCACAAAGTGAGAGATACTGTTTTTGTCATGCTGGAAAAAGCTATAGCCTACTCTTTTAAGACATTGAAACATGACACAAAGTCCTCCAATTCCACTGTGACACACCCTTGCAGACAAACCTATTGTCAAGGACAAATAGGCAATGTAGCAAGAAATTCTTGTGCAGTCACATTGAAAGGAATGAACATAACCAATGTGTATCCCCACGTTTCTCAGAGTGCCAGTGGTAAACTGAGGGCATGTGTAGTCAAATAATTAGTACAGCATAGTTAATAAGAGTGAGTGCATGCAACATGCTGAAACCACAAAATGCTACAGTAGATTGTCTGAATTCGGTTGGGAAGGACATTAGTTAACCCTTTAAGCTCTGAAGGGGTTTATAAAGATTTCCTGTTTCAGTGGCATACCCAAAATTGAAGGCTAATAACTCGACAAAAAAAAAAAAAAAGAGGGTGAAGTGTTTGGTATCACTGTAAAAGAAAAAAAAAATATATATATATATATATATTTAATAATTACACTATGTAACACAATTGTTGTTCCTGGGCAGTGTGTTATTTCCTAATTGCTTATGCCTCAAAAGTATAGAAAATGGCTATTATTCCCCACAAACTTTGCTTTTGTGACCAGGACAGTGATATTTTGAAATGTACCTATTTCCAAAACGGGCGAATTTGTGTGTTTTCGTTCACATAAAATCAGAAAAAAACAACATATGAATCCAAAATCCTTCTTTATCTGTGGTCCGACGAAGACACTGGCTTTGACCTTTGCCTCAGACAGCTTAGGGAAGAAGTCTTGAAGGTACTTGAAGGCTGCCGACTCCTTATCTAGAGCTCTGACAAATTGTTTCATAAGGCCAAATTTGATGTGCAGTGGTGGCATCAGCATCTTCCGGGGGTCCACCAGTGGCTCCCACTTGACATTGTTCCTCCCCACAATGAACTCGGTCCGCTGTGGCCAGTCCCGCCTGTGGTAGTGCGCCTTGGTGTCCCTGCTGTCCCAAAGGCAAAGACAGCAGGGAAACTTGGTAAAATCGCATTGGAGACCCATCAGGAATGCCACCATTTTGAAGTCTCCTATGACCTCCCAGCCGTACTAATACTTCAAGGTGTCCAGCAAGGTCTTGATGCTGTTGTAATCCTCTTTAAGGTGCACCGAGTGAGCCAGGGGAAGAGATGGGTACTTATTACCATTATGGACCAGTACGGCTTTGAATATTACTTTAGTATAAATACATGTTAATTTGGATTTATATGTTGTTTTTTTCTAACTTTATGTGAACGAAAAGACACAAATTCACCCGTTTTCTCATTGGAAATAGGTAAATTTCAAAATATCATTGTCCTGGTCACAAAAGCAAAGTTTGTGGGGAATAATAGCCATTTTCTATACTTTTGAGGCATAAGCAATTAGGAAATAACACTTACTACCCAGGAACAAAAAAAACAAAAACAAAAAAAATAAAAATTATGATTTAATGATTAGATTATGATCAATTCTGAGAAACTGCCTAAGAAACTGCTGAAAAATCACAAAGAATATTTACATTTTATTTTTGTTTTCTCTGATTTGACATGATCAAAAACTGCTTTTGTTTTGTTCCCAATCATGTCACCTGTACGTATCAATTTTGTGTTGATATGACAATGCAATCAAAAGTTATAGCATTACAAAAATAATTTATCCTTATGTCCAAAAATGTCTCCAAACACAATAAACATAATAATTGTACATAAGAACTTATTACACATGCAAATACAACAATGACTAAAGGTATGCTCTCTCTCCAAAGCATGCAGGCATGAGTAACGAGATCTCATTCAGTTCCATTCTGTGTCATTTGAGTCATCATTGAGTCTGTGTCATATACTTGGTGCCATCTAGTGGTGCCCATTTGTAATCAGAGTGAACGATTTTCTCTGCCCATATTTGGATGACTTCCACCTCTGGTTGCAGCAATCTGAATCATAATACAATTGGTTTAGCGTTCTATCATACTGGACAACATACTACACCATTTCCGATAAAGTTATCAGATCGAGTAAAGCTAACAGGTTTTTAGCCAGATAGCACATTATGTGCTGTGTACACACTGTGCATCGAGTGGATTATCTAATGATTGATGCATCTGAATATGTTGTGTGTGGGCTCGTTTTAAAGATAATCACCTCCTTTAAGTAATGTTATGTGATATTTTATGTCCCTTATTTTTTCGTGAAGTTATAAGCGAAAAAGCGGCAAATAAGCAACACCTGTTTACATGTAACATGTATGTCAAAGACATATACTTGGCTATTACTCGGGTATATTTCTGTCTGTGGGTAAAAAATAGGCTTGTTTTATTCTACTCTATCAGAGCTTTCTAACGACACATGGCTATTTGTGACACATTTCAGTTTGATGTTTATACCGATTACAATATTATGCACAGTGCAAATTCTTTAAATAAATTGTCAAAACAGAACACTTCTGATTTGTCTGCAAATTTGGTCATAATGCCTACATGCATTGGAAAGTAGAGCTTCTAAGCTTTCAAATGATACCTATTTTGTATTGGTCAAGATAGTAGTATTTTATATTTTTATTTTAATTTTTTTTGCAAGCCCATCTGAGCTTAAAGAGTTAAACAGATGCAACCTGCCAAAAAGGAATTACTTGCAGCCAAGGCCAAGTTTAAAGCAATGAAAAACTTGATCTGGAGGGCTAGATGATTTGAACAGGTCTCCAGCCAGGTAATTGAAGTGCATGACACATAATCTGTCTACTGCACCACAAATCTGGAGTTCCAACAGCACAGTACAGACCAACATCTGACAAAGTTCTCTGCAGATGAGGAGACTGGTAGAGCTCTGGCAGTGTATTTCAGCATTAATAAAAAATGAAAGTGTAGTGCTTCGGTAGATCTGTGCTCTTCTTCCCAGGGGTAGGGGGTTGTTTGAAAAACTCTGAACCAGTGCAGCATTCCCATATCCACCCATATCTAGAGAGGGGCTCTTTAAAAATTCATTAATTTACAGCAAAAATAGATTAAAGCACCCAGCTGAGCAAAACTTGAAATTTGGCTCCTGAATAACATTAATAATAAAACAGTTCCCAAAAGCCCAAGGGGACTCGCCTGAAGAAACTCAGTTGGCTTCGGATCACCTTATAACACCTTGTGAATAGCTAATTTATAATAATCACCAAAATAAAATTTTCATCGACATTAAAGGTGCCATGAACTGCCATTCACAATCTCAATCTATTTTAAATCTAATCATAGCCTTGAAGTTGCAATACCAGCATCTGGTGGCTTAAAAGTTCCTAGAACTAGAGTTACTCTAAATTGCTCTGGTCAGTTCTAAATGAGGTTCACTTAAGTACAATTATCCCCCTGTGATCTTTTACATAAAAAGGCTTCTGTAACATGAAAAAGTGGGCTCACACAATACGACTGCAAAAAAGATTCAAATTGGAATCAGAGATGAACGGGGTCATTGCTCATCTGCATTCTAGTGATGAACAGCTTTGCTAATGAAGACTGAGCTTACCGACTCTAACCACTATAGCACAGCAAAGCAACTTCATATTGGATTGAGGGATAACATAAGCTTCGGCATGCAAGGCATCAATGCAACAGTTTGAAATGGACATTACAAAGCATTTAAAAGACAAGTTGTGCACGAGGTGGTGCAGTGATAAGACTCCAAGGTTAATTTAATGGTAAGCAGAATGTAGCCTAAATAATTCTGCATTTAACTAAAAATGGCTCATTGTTTTAACACTGCCACACTCATTTCTATGCCTAACAAGAACTAACATGTAGTGATAGGGTTGCGCAGTATACTGGTACCTACAAAACGTTGCGGTACCAAAAAAGTAAAAACAGTACGATATCATCTTGTTGCTAATTTTGGTACCATACTACAGTGTGGTGCTATTAACAAAATTTTACAGGATGTGACATTTTTGATGGCCAAGTGTGATTTTTTTTTTTTATCCCCTTTTCTCCCAATTTGGAATGCCCAATTCCCACTACTTAGTAGGTCCTCGTGGTGGCACGGTTACTCACCTCAGTCCACACACAACTTGCTCTGCTCTCTGTCATTCTTCACACACACACACACACACACACACACACACACACACACACACACAATAAGAGTTAAGTGTACCCTTATTGTAGAGACTTTTTTGGGGGCAAAACAACACCAAAGCATTCAATTCTGGTTACTTCGAGATAAGCATTTTTATTATTATTATTATTTTCTTGAGTATGTATAGCATTTATGTAACTCCTGGCTAAAGCATTTTTAAAAGAGGCTACTTAGACTAGTGTCGGAAATGAACTTTTCTATTAAAGGGCAACATTTGCCCCCTGGAGTTGTTTTTAAGCGCATTTTGTTTACAATTATAAGGGCATTGTTAGGGCATATTTTATAACAGTACAAAATATAACAATATGATGTCATTGCGTTATTTAAAATACTTCAAATTAATCAATTCCTTTAAATGTTCAACCCAAATAATAAAATAAGCATTTACCTATAAATTTAAATGGACATCAACTAATTTCATGCGATACGTATATATTAGGTCTAGAATAGAAATGAATATTAGGGCTGTCAATCGATATAATTCTTTAATCGAATTAATTACATGGTATGCCGATTAATTAATCGCAATTGATCGCATATATAAATATTTGCTTAGAAAGCCCCTCAAATAGCAATAATTCAAAAAATGATTAAATACTTATAAATAGTTATATTTAAATCATTATAAATAAAATATATATTATAAAAAATAATAATATAGATAATTAAAAAGCATTACATCATTGTGACACACAAAAAAAGCATTAAAAAAAGACAGTAACACTTTACAATAAGGTTCCATTTGTTAACATTATTTAATAACATTAGTTAACATGAACTAACAATGCGCAATAATTTTACAGCTTTTATTAATCTTAATGTTAGTTTAAACATATACTAATACACTTCTCAAATCAAAAGTTGTTTGTTAACATTAGTAAATGCATTATGAACTAACATGAACTTACAATCATCAATTGTATTTTTATTAACTAATATCAACTAAGATTAATAAATGCTGTAAACAATATATTATTAACGGTTCATGATACCTAATGCATTAACTAATATTAATGAATAGAACCTTATTGTAAAGTCTTACCAAAAAGACAATTCAAAAAGTGGCTTTAGTATGCAATATATGTTTATTTCCACATTATCGAACTTATGTCATCTGCTTATAATTGGTCTACATTTCACACAATCCATTTTGCAATTGAATTCGTCAATCAGTCTGAGATATATTTATTATGAGGGCTTTTCTAAGGACGCATCAATGCATACCTGCTTCAGACGCTTTTGGAGTGTCTCGTTTGTGTCGCGTCATAAACATACCGTTGTTATGTCAAGTTAAACATAGTTTGAAACTTAGAAAAACATGTCTTGAGATCCCTAAGTTCGTATTTGTGCTCCATCAAGTGTATGAACACAAGAACGTGTTCTCATCTTGTTCTGTCTGCTGTCGGCGAGTGTGGTTTGTTCTCTGAATAAGCACGTTGCCCAAACAGCTGAAGTTTGGCTTACTGCCCCTGGAGAAATGTGCTGGTACTTCAAGCTTGAATTGCTCAGATGGAAGGACTATTCCTTATCACGGTCCGAGGACATGATTACTTTATTTTTTATATAATTATTCGCACTGAATTAACGCGTTAAATCGACAGCCCTAATAAATATACATTATCCAATGTTGCAAATAAAAAATAGAAATCCTAAGTGGTGCATTTTGTTTCCCCCCCACATTTGTAATTTTGGGGTCCTTTGTCACCTTCAGTGCCATTTTTGCCCTGAGCCCTTGTTAATTTTGACCCTGGTTCAGACTAAATGCGTTCTTGCGCTAAAAAAAGCATGCAATAAATAAGGCAGAACACAGGTGTCTCGAGACACGTTTTTAACGGTTAAAGTTCTTTAACAACGTCTAAAAACACAGCAAAACGCTGCAAAAAATCATTAATCTAGCACGTTTATATGAAAAACTATTGAAACGAGGACAGAGGAACCTTTATGAGGAGGCTTAAGAGAGGATGCACAGGTGGATTCGATGTGGAAATCTTTTGTGTTGAAGCATCTGCCACATGCATAAATCCTGATCCATGTTTCACCGCTGTTTTAACAAATTGTAATTGTCATATACTTCCAGAGTGCATCTTGAATTATTAGGATTTATTCTTAATATATCAATAAATGAAATTTGAACAACATCTCAGAGGAATGCGATGCTCTGAAATGATGCTTATATAAATGGGGCATTTCATTTTACTAATAAATTTCACTTGGATTCCTCCGTCCTCGTTTCGTTTCCTTGCATCTTTTTATCGTATCCAAAGAGGGAGCTGACAGGATGCAAAGGAAAGGATGTAAGTAAAAGGGACAGTTTTAGAAATGAAAAGCCATAGACGAGAGAGGCGCTGCACTGTTTCTTTGCTGTTTCTGTGCTATATGTGATTGATTTTTTTTGGATCAACAACTGACATTAAAGAACATAACAGATATTCAAACAGACATAATAAAGCAAGTTTGTGCATTACTAATAGCCAAACATTGTGGCCATTTTACAACATGTTAAAGTCATGTTCTATATTAACGAATTCTGTGGAGTATATAAAGATAACAAATACAGTTAACAAATCAGTTTTGTACCATACACTGCAGCAGTAAGGATACCTTACCCTGGTTTGGAAGCACAATTAGAACTTGTTGCCTGTCGGCCTTCAGAGAAACACACGCGTCCACCTATGCTTTTGCAGCTCTTATCACGGATGTGATCGGCCAAACAAAATGCTTGTTCACCTAACACTGAAGTTTAAAAAATCGTTAACATGGATGTATTTTTGTTGAAAATTAATTACAGTATTTTATTTGATTAAACACTGTTTTTATGATAACATTTAATTAAAATATTGAAAAAACATGGAATCCAAAAAAAATAAAATGGTAAATGCAGAATTTGCAACTATAAGACTTTATGCAGTTCGTTAAATCAAGTCCTTTTCTGTGTGATCTCATCAGTAGTCTGAGGCTAATTCTTTGTTGCCGAAGTATTGATTTAAAATCAATACCAAGGTACCAGGGCTGGTATCATACCGAAGCCAAAATGTTGGTATCGGAGCAACCCTAAAGAGTCAAATGGCTTCTTTACCACATTCATGCTATGCGTAATTTGAATAAAAAAATTTTTTTTTTAAAAACATCTGTTCTTTTGATTCACAAGTGATTGTAAAGAACAAAAACAGTTTTAAAAGAGACATTATTCAATGACAAATGGATTGCGTCGATCTCATCTTTGGACACATTACACGGAACAGGTCAAACCAAACTTTTACTCTTAACACGCAGTGAAAGGATCTTGCTGCTGAACTACTTCTCCACTTTACTACTCAATCACTAGTGAGTGAAATCTGAACATTTACCAGCCAGTGGCTAATCACAGACATTTTAAGTTGCATAGCACAACATTTAGCACCATATTTACTCGCATTGTAGAGGGTTGCACAAATAGTAAAAGAATCTGGAATTTAAGAATCAGTATTATGATTGTTCAAATGAAAATCACATTGCATCTGGAACATTTGATATATTTGTAACCAGTCCTATATTGTATTATGACCAGCATAGCTTGAATAGTTACCTGATGGGTGTGTCTGAGCTGAGCATGCCATGCATTTAGCTTGCCTGCACCCCATTTACCAACAGGGGTCTGATAATTCCATCTCACGGACAGCCATTTGAATAATCGCTTCAACAAGGGGGAAAAAATTAAAAGCCTCTCAGTGAGACAGAGCTGGGCAAAGGGCCACCGCTGCATTCCAAATGAGCAATTGGTATGCAAAAGGTGAGGGGATGTCTCTTCTTTGTCCATGTCAGTTTGCTAAATCTACACACATCTTGCTAATAATTCGGTGCCATTACACTGCGTTTCAACTTTAAAAACTAAAATATGTCTGGTCATTGAAAGCTAACAAAACATAAGGGCAAAACACTTGTTGGATCTGCAGTACACACAAAAAGAGAAAATGATACACTGCTTTCACATAACACAGATATAAGAGAACAGATGTTTGTCCAAAACACTGAGAAGCACAGCTGGATAAAGACTTAACTTTCTAAATGTGGGACAAAATCTCATCAATCAATTCAGCAGAGGAGAAAAAAATATTAATGCCTCAGAAAACACTGTAAACTGTGTAACAGTAAAGTCAGCTCATTACACAGAACACAGTATAGCTCCTTCATCTAAAAAATTTATAACGTAGCCTCCAAAGATCTAAAGCGCCATAGAATGCCCCGTTTGGTGTGTAGCCTATGGCATCGTTTAGTGATGATAAATTAGGTGGAATGCATAAAGCCAGCAGTTTTCAGGTGAGTTTAGACTTAGCGGCAGGATGCCCACCGAGACCTAGGGGCATGAAGGAGATGAGTCTGTATGCAATACTGCAGCAGAGGCCTCGTCAGATCCTGGCATGGGAACAGTTATGGTACACTACAACAGATGCCATGCTTGTGTTCTTTAACAGCTTCCATTCTAACCCATTTAGCAACGTACTAATGAACAACATACAACATCATGTTAAAGATAAAAGATAAGGGCGATACCTTTTTTATAGTAGGCTTCACAACCAAAGTAACAAACACTTATTTCATGGTTACGTTCAATCTGCTTCTTTGTTTTGTAAGGCGCAAAAAGTAGATTGTACAAATGTCATCCGAGTAAGCAAATGCTACAACTAAAATAGGCTACTATTTAACATTTTTTTAAAAAAGCAATAAATTCTATTAAGCCCATTTTTATAATGCGCCCATTTTTATAATGCATCCATTTTTATATATTAATTATAATGCATTATACAGTAAAGCAGTCAAAAGGTCTCATAATACACCTTACAATATGATATAACTTCTTACAAATATTTGTAACTACAGTGATATTACATTATAATACTAACCTATTTATTGTTATATCTTAAAGAGTATAATGCATTATAACAAAATCAACCTGCAATTTTAAAAGGGTCATGACATGAGGAATCAACTTTTCCTTGATCTTTTTACATATATGAGGTCATTCTACTATAAAACATACTGTAAATTTCAGAACTTAAAACGTCCTCCTTAATAGAAAAAGAGCAATTATTTAAACCAAGCTGCAAAAACGGTTAGTTTGGAATGTGTGGATTTTGTGACGTCACGAGGACCAATACGTCAAGAAAAGACTGCCTCTACAGCAAGACATCTATGCCCATTTTTACAATGTTGCACCCTTGGCCCTGCCCACAGGCACACAGTCAGACATGTGAAGAGGAGAGACATGGGCCTGTCTGTCATAGGAGATTCATACACCAAAGGGGACTTATACAGGACACCATCCTAAATGTTTTTCTGTTATGTGTAAGCCTGAAATTAGTTGTACTATGTCATGAAGCTTGTTCATTATCTTCCGATTTAATTATAAATATGGCTGCACGATCATCAGTCAATCATAACAGTAGGTGTTTACGTTGGAGCTTGAAGGAGGAGCTTAGGCCAAAACCAAGCATTTCAGGGAGAGGACAGGAGACAGGGTGGAAAATTATAATTTATTACTAAATTTTGACTGTTTTGGTGGAAAGAAAACTTTACTAACATTATCAGAAGACCTAAGGGAAGGTAATAAAAAACAAACATAAACTTGTAACATTCAATACATGTAAAGCTTATTTAATGGAAGTTACATAAAAATGCACACAATACAAAGGACATTAAGAATGGAAATTTGAAGGCATTTTCCATATAGCCTAATTTTGCCCAACAGGGTGTAATTTAAGTGGAACACAAGACATATGCCATAAAAATATATAATAAGCATCATACAAGCTTGACTTGTAATGTCTTATAACCACTCAAAAATATCTTATGTTTATAAGACACTCACTTAAACCTCGTGTGACTCCGCGTCCACATGCGTGGACATTGTATTCTGGCTTCACTATACGCATCGCATAATTTCATTTCATTTAAACCAACTGATCCCAGACTCTGAGCTGTCAGTAAAGAGTTAAACTTTCAACGTACGGTGTCATGTGACCAAACAACATGACATCGATCACAGCGGAGTTTGTCTTTGGGAGAAACTCCAACAAAACTGCATCTGGTAAGAAACCTGATTATGTTTTTACATTGAAACCAGTCAAAAGATTATAGTCTCTAGTTTCATACGATATGCCATTTTTTTTATTTTGAGCACGATTTTGCGAAACGGCACGCTGTTAAACACAATGACCACGTATGTGGACTATATGCTCATTTTCATTTAAAATATCCAATACTCACTGTGCATTATCACACGAAGAATAAATGGTTTCTTTCAAAAGCTGGAAAATGTTGCTTTCAGAGGCTGTATATGGAGTTAGGATGAAAATATATGGTGCATTTCAAACTGTTCTGAGACCAGTGCAGACAGACAGCACACTGTTAAGTCATTCACTAAATAGGGAGCAAGGGACCATCCTATCGCTCTCTATGCAGCTAAATGCATTCAATCGAAAGTTCAATTTCAGGCTGCAGATGATGTTTGGACCACTCAACATGTTTGGCAGACATGGGACAATGATAATCAGTAAACGGGACTATGGTAATAGATTCAGAATTTATAATGTATAATTTTATTTTAACATGGTTGGCAGTGATTGGATGATGCTGGCCATTACTTTGAATCAGAATTATTTCTGCTAATTTCTAATGTAATGTCTGTAGCGTCTCAAAAACACAAATAACCAACACTCCTGGAAACATAAACAATTTGATTTGAAAGATCTGACTTTCTAACGCTTGGTATTATTTCAAATTTCACATATGTGGATATAATTATTTTTTTTATTTTTTTTTTACATGTTTCTTAGGGGCTACTAGTTACAAATCAAAAAGGTAAATGGAAAATACACACAGCAGTCACGCTCGGGTCTCAGGAGGTTAAGTGTATCTCATAGTGTATTTATAATACATTATAACTTCTGCAGATAACATTTGATGTTGGTCATGTTAGAATGCATTATATTCTAAGGTATAACTATAAATAGGTAAGTATTATAATGTAACAATTGTTGTTAAAATTATTTATGATAAGTTATGACATATTATAAGGTGTATTATGAAACATTACAAATGCATTATAATGCATTTATAATGCCTTTACAAAGTATTATAAATATGGGCTCAATAGAAAATGTTACAACAATTTTGAATACTTAAAGGGAACACTTTCAGCATAAGAACCAGCAGGCATGTTCTGACAGGGATCTAATGGTTCAATCATTTTCTGCATTCTGTGAACTGGCAACCCAAAGACAAACAAGTCTGGTGCTAACGTGAATCTTTCACACTACAGTATTGCCACACTGACTGGGTGGGGAAAATATGTCCTGGGGTAGTTCACATATGTCCATCATTCAATATTTTAGGCAGGCTGGTGCAGAAGTCTTTACGTACTTTAAGTGAACGAGGAGGGGGAAATCAAAATAAAACTAATAATATCTGTGTTGCAGTGGTCAGTTTTCATTAGGCATGCAAGTATGAGCAGACAAGCTGTCACTGAAATGCAATTCAGGTACTACTGAGTACTGACAACTTAATGCCAAATTATTGTGGCAGGAGAGACCACAACGTAAACAACAAATATAACAATGAGCCCTTCATGACAGTAAATGCCTGTTCTTAGCTGAAGGGGAAAATCCAAATACCCGAGACAATGGGAAACATTCCTGCAGCTGATGACAAGACGGGGGTCTAGTTTTAAAGACAGTTAAGCTAGATATTATGTGTTGGAAATCTTGCAAAATACAATGTGGTCGTAAAGCACACCCTATATGAGTATATGTTACTGATCAGAACTGTACAAAGTGAGTATTATCACCTGCGGTCGAATTACCCAAGTAAAAACCTGTTATCTGTGCTAATTCACACAGCTTATGGTCTTGATCGTGTCACTTCAAAAATACTCAATATTCCCAAAGTATAATATACTCAGTGCCTTTAAAATGCCATTATGTATAGCACGGTTTGATCTCACAAAAACAGTGATTTTACATGCATATTAATGGCATTTTAAAGGCATCATAGGTTGGCCGGGACTCTTATTTGCAATGACATGCAGCTGTCGCGCATCTGTTTCCAAAATATGAATAGATACTGCCTCCACCTCCAAGTACTGTTAGTTGACAGCACCAAAAGTTGCTCGTTTGGCAGTTCGTGGCCGAACAGTTCCCAACCAGCTCGCTTTACTGACTAAAGGCGGGTGTACACGGTGTGATTTTCGGCTGTCGTGTGAGCTCGTGACCGATTTTTTCCAGTCGGGAGAGATCGCATCGAAATCGTTGGTGCTCGTGTGGTCGCAGCTCGCATCGTGTGAGAGGAATGAGCAATCTACCTGTAGTTGACCAATCAGGAGAAGGTGTTAAAACTCACGCTATCAATGAAAACTGAGTGTTCATGAAACTTTTACACATTTGGAGAAAATGGTCATGTTAAAACTGTGTTTTTCCCATATTATTCACGACCACATCACTGGGAAGGATTCTACAGAAATACCATGCTGTTCTCTGCTCTTCACACAAATCATTTGCCATACGGGTTGTGCTAGAAAACAATCTTTATTACTCTGACGTACAGAGTTTTAACATTTCCATCATGGTCTATTTTTATTCATCATACATGCATTCATTTCAGTTCTAGGGCTTCATTTAGGGGGATATAGCATCTGTTATAATTGTATATGCACACGATAGTGGATATGTGATAGATTTTTATCTAGATCTATCTATACTCTTTATAAATACTATATATAAATACTATTATAGGTTATAAATATAGGGTATAATAGGAGATGCCAGTGGCGATAACTCCACCTTGGACACGAGCCTGAGTAAGCTTGCTATATAAACAAAGATGCAAATGAATTCCTTGCAACCAGATGTCTCCTCAAAAAACGCCATTTGCCAGCAGCAGCAAGCCGCCTTCCCCTGGACATCTGATGAGTTATGCCATGAAGCGCACATATACACAGTTGTCGTTCACTCTGCTGTGCATAATGGCACCAAAATAACAAAAAAAAACAAAAAGTATGACGAGTCGTGTTGTGTTCTCCAAGCATGTTTGTGTTTCACACAGTGCGCCACACAAGCTAGAACCGCCACTGCAAGCTCCTCCTGCGTGTCATTTACATTGTGTGTATGAGCCAAGAACATTTGCCATTGCGCAAATAAAATTAAAGTGAAACTATAAAAATCTTCGCTTGTTTTTTCGTGGGAGTTTGGCGTGAACCTCCGTAGATGGTACGCCCATCAGAGCACTTTAAAGCGGTTCATATTAACGCGCTGCTCTGCTCTGAATGCGGCCAGTCCGTTCATTTTAGGTGCTCAAATAATACAAAAACACATCATGGTATATCTATTCACTTAAAATTCCCATATGTGGACAGTAAATTGTGACTGGAATATGAAGTATGTAATGCAGCCATGTATGGCCAGCCACGAGGTATACTGTCTGTCGTAAAATGTAAAGCGGACTGGTACCTCTTCGCTTTCACATCGCACAAATCAATCGAACCACAAAAGGACCCACAAACGCTTTTGGGTCCTTTTAGGGGTCTGAGACCACTTGGGTTGTTCACATATACACATTATACCACTCTGAGAGCACTTGGGAGGGCTCAAATGAACTAGGTATGAAAACGCCCTAAAGCTGAATAGACCTTTTTCACAGACTGTGATGACGCGTTTCCACCTTACTCAGCAGCGTATATCTAGCAAACTTTTTTTATATGATAATTTGTTTTTTTAAATATTGAGTGTAAGTTCATAACATTATGCGTTGTGTTATATTACCCTGAAATTAGTTTTAAAAAATGAATTACCACAGCTGCGAAGAGGTTTCTATTACAGCTGCTGAGAGAGTGACAGTAAATTTAACATCTCTTCCCATCTGACTGTCTTAATCCACCCCTCTCTATTTTTTCCCTCTTCTAAAAAGTCATTCAAACGTAATAGCGGATTTTTTTCTTTTGCTCATGGAGCAAATGAGTAAGTGAAAATGCTATTTGCTGTGGTCTCCCATTCACTGAAAAAGGTCTATAGTTCAGGTAGCCTATGCTCTACTAAAATAAAGCACTAAACGTCATGTCATGTTTGCGCTTAAATGCGAGAATTTTCCGCACTTTCTTTTTAATCCTGTACATTTTGTGCACTTTATTATCATTCAGTATCTGGCAGCAGCAACACATTGACGTTATGATTGATGTATGCAGACATCAAATCACACAGCCTCCCATCGAAATCTGAATCTGTCAAATGTTGGACAGCATTTGTGACGATTATCCATATTTATGTATTTGTTAAATCTGCAGATGAGCTTTCAGCTAATGCAGCCCCTGCCAGTCTTCTTTTTTATTTCTAAATCGCAAGCTACAAGGAAGCAATGTCCTCCTCTGGCTTTATGTCTTCTAGTGATAAATAGCGCGAAAATTCATGCTATTGCTCCGGAATTCGCCAGGTCGTAAAGTCGTGTCGTGTACGGCTGCACCTGTACGATTATCAGATAAACTGACTCGTAACGTGTGCTAGTGCTCACGACCTCCTGAGTGTCACAACTCGCACCGTGTACGCCCGGCTTAAGTTTCAGTCACAAATACTTCAAGGTTGGCACGTCAGAAGCCTGTCAGATAACCGAACAAACAGCAGGCGAGCTAAAGTAGAGCTGGCTGCTAATTAGCCGCTCACTATCGCTACCTGTCTGGCAGAAGAGTATAGGCGGCTAGCTGGCTTGCTAACTAAACTTCTTCTCCCTGTGACAGCCGAGCTCTCGGTGTCCCCACCTGCCCCCGACCGAACGCAGCTGCAGCTGCAGCAGCAGCAGCAGCAGCAGCAGCAGCAGCAGCAGCATACCACTGAAGGCCTGAGCGTCCGTCCTTCCCCTTTTCCCTCAGAACTTTAGCGCCACACAACTAACAGTTAAAGTCGTCCATTTTTCGCGGGCCCTGACTTCAACTTCGCGAGCTCGTATCGTTCACCCGCTCATTCGCTCGCACTCACTCACCCGGGCTTGTGTCAGCTGCTGGAGGCCAGTCCAGGTCTGTCAAAGTCAGCCGTCCCCTCCACTTCCTTTATTCGATCACAGCTCCCTTTCTCTTCTCGAAATAAGCCTCAGCTCTGCGTGTTTGTCGAGGGTTGGAGACCCGCAATCCCTTTACCGGTTTGTCCGTGACGTCTCTTCGCCTCTCTGTCTCTCTCGCGCTCGTTCGTCTTTCTCTCTGAATAGCCAACATCCGGGCACCGAGTGGTTGCATGCGCGGATCAAAAATCTGGAACTACTTTTGGGCATGAGTCGAAGAACGGCTGTACCAAGCTGCGACAGGGTTTGCATCCGAAATAACCACGGAAAGTAGTTCCTTCAGGAATGTTGTGTACAAGAATATTGTCACCAGAATTGTCGATACTATTGTCGTTAATGACAGTCACAGTCACCATTATCATAAGCATAAACATAAGTGGTTATTGAATTTTCCCTTTATATTGTTTGGTTTATGGTTTCCAATGTGGTTTGTGAGTTCCTCAAACGGTATACTACAAATCAATTGCTGTCCACAGTGAAATAATAATAATATCTTGCAATTGCACTGCCTGAATATTTTTATATTATGTCATTTAAAATACCAGGCAATCATGATGATGCATAAATACTTAATGAATTAGGGGCTTTCAGTGCATTGCAATAAAATGCATGTGATTTCGTATTGTTTGACAATGCTGCCCCCTGCTAACATGGAGGTTTAAATACTTGTTTTACTTTTTTAGTTCCAGCGTTTGGGTGCAATCAGAGACTGTATAGCTAGAAAGACTTTGGTGTAATCCAATTACAAATAAATTTGTTACTGTAATTTAATTACTTTTTAGTAAAAAAAAGAAGCTGTGTAATGCATTACATTTTAAATTATTGTAATCAGATTACAGTTACTGATTTTTTTAAATAAATATAATTACTTTTAAGTACATTATTGGGTTATATTTATTTCTAATGTATTATTTATGTAGAATACATGAATTATGGCCCTGTTACCAGTGAAGGAGAAATGTGAGGTGCTGAATGTATGACTTGAGTGTAACAATAAACAATGAAGAAATATAGACATTATTTTGAATTTGTTGAGCGGAAAAGTGTTTTAGAAAGTAATTTAAAAGTAAAATAATTAGTAATGTGATTACTTTTTCTAAGAAGTAATTATTAAAATAATCTGATTATAATTTTAGAGAAATAAGTAGTCATTTGTAGTGGATTACTATTTTTAAGTAACTTACCTAACACTGTTTAGTTCACATTTTGCAGCTCAAATTCCTTAAACCTACATTAGAATTGTATCTTTTAATATGTTAGACGGATAATTATAACAGTGCTTATTAACATATCGTATGATGTGGTAGTACTTATTATACTTTTCATCGTTTAGTCTATCTATGTTTTCATATGTTATTTTTGTAGACTAATATGCCAGTTGAAGTTGATATTCGCCATAAAAATCATTCCTGAATTGTATATCTCCACGACTGAAAATGCTTTTTAAACTTTAATTTTAAAATGTCTATGACTGCCCTCTGGTGTAGCCAATCACAACAGCTACGTTGCGCATGCCCACACGCAATCGAAATCGTACTAATTTGTGGGAAGTCGTATTTCTTTGCTGTCACTTTCTGTTCAAGTTTATTAGGGTCATTCGCCAGTGTATCATATTCTTCCTAGTTTTATTTAAGGTGGTTTAATCACCGAGTGTCAACAGGTAAAGACCTCGTTTTTTTGTTATGTTTATTTATGCATACCTGCTCGATAATAAGAGCTAGAATTTTGTTTTTACGCAGCAGATTGGTTTAATTCGCATGTTAATAAATGAGAATTAGACATTACTTAAATTTTCATTTTTATTATTGTACTCTTGGTATAAAGTCATGGAAATTATGGCATTGCACTTGACTCTGCTTAAAAGCATAAAACACAAGCAGTTGCTCAAGATGTTTTCAACTGACCTTCACTTTATAGTGAGTTATTTGTTTCTGTTTGTTGTGTTTTCAAATTGTGTTGGTGCTGGATGTGTTAGACTAGGTGATTTTGTTGGGTACATGTTTTATTGCTGCCAAACTGTCATTCCATACCACAGTACTAAACTCCGCTTAGAAATCTGCAGCAATTAAAACATGGTTTATTTTAAAGGGATAGTAAGCCTAAAAATTAAAATACTCAGTAGTTACTCTTCCCTCGTGCCATCCCAGATGTGTATGACTTTCTTTATTCTGCTGAACACAAACAAAGATTTTTAGAGGAATATCTCAACTCTTTAGGTCCATTCAATGCAAGTGAATGGTGGCAGAATCTTGAAGCTGCAAAACAGCATATAAAGGCAGCATGAAAGTAATCCATATGACTCCAGTGGTTAAATCTATATCTTCAGAAGTGATATAATCGGTGTGGGTCAGAAACAGATCAATATTGAAGTCCTTTTTTTTTAATACTCTTATATACCCAAGACAGCATATATACTATATATAAGCATTATATATATATATACACACTATAAACCTATGCAGGTTCACAAGAGTTCTCCTGTTTTTTGAAGATTTGCATTCTTTGTGCATATTACCACCTACTGGGCTGTTGTGCAAATATGATTTATTTATTCTTTTCCTTTGTTTATCCCTCCCTTTGTTTTCTTACTCCTCCCTAAAGACATAACTATTGATCTGTTTCTCACCCACACCTATCATATTGCTTCTAAATATATCGATTTCACCACATGAGTCTTATGGATTACTTTTATGCTTCCTTTATGTGCTTTTTGGAGCTTCAGAGTTGAACCTACAGAGCTGAGATATTTCTGTAGACGTCTTTGTTTGTGTTCAGTAGAAGAAAGTCACCCACATCTGGGATGGCATGAGGGTGAGTAAATGATGAGAGAATTTTCATTTTTGTGTGAACTATCCCTTTCTTTCAGAAATGTGTACAGTGGCCCACTCGGACCCCTCAGCCTCAAGTGTAGTGGATGGAGGACTGTCAGATGAGTTTGCGGTCCCCTCTCATGTGGAAGACGTCAAGAAACTCATGGTTGAGTTTGCAGAACGTCATGGATCAGCCGGTCGCAGAGTAGTTCTGATCACCTCAGGAGGCACCAAAGTCCCTCTGGAATCCCGAACAGTACGTTTTCTGGACAACTTCAGCAGTGGTCGGCGTGGGGCATCCTCTGCGGAGTATTTTCTTTACTCTGGCTATGCAGTGATCTTTCTGCATAGGCATCGATCTCTCTATCCGTACTCTCGACTGTACACGGGTGTCAATTTACTGGACAGCCTAAGATTAGAGACTGATAAGGACAATGGTCAGGTTCTGGTGGATCAGAAGGCACTTCCAAACATTGCAACTGTTCTAAAAAGCTATCAGGCGGTTAAAGCAACAGGATTACTGTTGCCAGTGGAATTCAACACCTTATCAGAGTACCTCCATCTTCTCAAGGCTGCAGCACAAGCATTAAGCTCCATAGGTGAACAAAGTCCATCACTTTTTGCATACTCGCTTACTTTAGGCTGATATTATATTTGTAGTAGGAATCCTAGTTATATTCCTTTCTTTTTTCCTCCTAGGGTCCAAGGCTATGTTTTATTTGGCTGCTGCGGTCTCTGATTTCTACATCCCAGCGTCTGAAATGCCAGAACACAAAATTCAATCGTCTAATGGACCACTTCAGGTGTGGTATAATAAAGATGAATATTCATTCTGTCTGCTAGGCTACATTTAGTTCTGTAGTAACACTTAGCTGGCTCCTACCAACATATGATTAGGTCAAAAGGGAATCCGCTCAATTTTTATTTTTCTCGAATTTTCTGTGCCAATTCTGCAGAACTGATTTAAATATGGTAAAATGTGCTAAATGGAACTAAGAATACTAAGCACTTAGCATGACTAATACGCTAAAATATTATATACTGTATATGAACACATGAGGGGAATGACAGGTGTTCCAATTGTGCGCAAATCTGCAGGGCTTTATGGCATCTGATTGTTTATATTATTCAGATGTTCTTGTGGTTGTTTATATTTTTCAGATAAGTATGAAAATGGTTCCCAAGATGCTAAACCCATTGGTGAAGGACTGGGCACCTCAAGCGTTTGTCATTTCTTTCAAGCTAGAAACGGACCCATCAATCCTTTTGGAGCGAGCACGTCGTGCCTTAGACATTTACAACCACCAGGCAGTAGTTGCGAATGTGCTGGACACGCGCCGTGGTTATGTGGTTGTTGTCACCAAGGACACGCAACATGAGTTGGTTCTCACAGATGAGGAAGTGCAGAATGAGGTTGAGATTGAGGAACGGATTGTCAGCAATCTGACCAAAGCACACAGTCAATTTATGTCTCAAGTATGAAAAACTTTGCTGTGGTTTCATAGCATTTGGGCTCAAGTTGTTTTTTCAGGCAGATCTAGGATCAGATTGTGTTGTTGTTTGTAACAGCTGTGGTTAAGATTTGGACAGTGAGAGTCTGTTGCCATCTCTGATATGCAAGTCCACAAGTTCAGAAAGCTTTCCGCTGTGAAATATGGATGTATGCTTGGATAGGTTTAAGCTATCATAATAAACATGCCTTCTAGATCATCTTAATATCATAAATCAGTTCATGTTAATTAGACGTTGAGTCGGTCTGCAACAAATCACACAGTGGGCCTTATTCATGAAACATGAGCAAAACAAATCTGTAAGTAAATAGTTTGTAAAAACATTCTTGCATAAATCATAGCATTCAGTTCAATGTAGCAGTTTATGCAAGAATGGGTTTATGAATGATATACACAGAAATTTGTTCTGCTTGCGTTTCATGAATAAGGCCCAATGCTTTTAGTTATGACGCAAGTGAAGGGAGTAGTATGTATAAACTGTTTTCCCAATAAACACAAAGTAAAGCAATATTCAATGTTTTCTTGTCCGTTTATATATAAAATCGTTTGGGGAGAAAATATTTTAAAAAATGACTGTTTATATTTGGTAAGAAGTTTATTTCATATTCATTTACTTTTTGAGCAGTTGTAAATCATTTCCAACAGTAGAACACCAGAAGTACATTTTATCATAACATTCCAGCTGGGTTGAGATTTATCACTTGAGTTTGACACTCCTCTTAACTCCAGCACGAATACCAGACCATTCGCCACTATATCTTGTCTCCTCGTGCCGCACCTCACGAACCTGAAACAAATATTCTGAGTTCAGTATCTATTTTGAATATGAACTCTCACATTTGTACAAGCTTGGTGTATACAAATTAATCTGTTAACACTTACCTGACCCTTCCTACGAATCTGTGCACGTCTGAACTTCTCTCTGTGTTTGACCCTGGGATTCCGATCGATCTTCTTCCTCTTGGGTGTGAGCCCTTTGTTCTTGGACATCTTTTGGCAAAACAGACATATGAATATGAGAACACTGTCTGTAATTAATAAAGTTTAAAATGTTAGTGGTACATAGGAAAATTACTGTGATGTTCAGGTAATTATTATGGCTTCACAAAGTTAACATACTCTTTTTCTACAAACTTGGTTGAGGGTTTTTTTCAAAATCCCTAAACAGAGACCAAAATTTCTAAAGCTAACTCCAAGAGCTTTCAAGCTACATCTACCAAACTTGGCACAGACCTTCAGACTGTTCTGAATTAAGCCTAATTTATACTATGGAAGAAGCCAAACTTTTTTCTCCTGGACGAACTAAAGCACCCTAGGCTAAAGAAGCTGGCGTTTATACTACGTGCAACATCGTTTTAAAATTTGTTGTTGAGGGTGACTTCACTGGAAGACAGTCAACGCACAATTGTAAATAAAATAGTTACTTCGAAACCACACCCACAATTAGTTTTAACCAAACAACAATACTCTTCGACCAGCCAAGTTCTCCTAGGTCAAGAATTTCAGAGATGAACACGAACAGGAGATATATCGCCAAATGAACACGTTGTCAGAACAATAACGTCACTGCATTTCGTCATCATATATAGGCAAACTAAGCGAAGCCTGTTCGCCCAGCAAGTATAAATTAGCCTTTAGTGTGCTATGCCTTTTCTAACAAATTGCACTTATAGTTTTTGCACAGCAGGCGATCGAATTCTGAAAAAAATCACATAATCAGGCCAACAGAATTCTCGTTAATTCAGACTTCAAATGTCAAAAATTCAGATGTAAACAAACACACAAAAGGCCTTTGATCTGCTTTAAGTTGCTCTCCATCTATCTAGCTGGCTGATTGTCTTATTGTAATATCTGTATAACCATCAAACTTTAACCTTTTAAAAACTAGTGTAAAATTTAGACAAGGAGTTGTCAAGCCAACATCAAAGTTTGTCTTGAAACTTTACCCACTAGTTCATTCCTAAAGTCACTTTGAAAAGATGTTTGTGTTATCAGCTGCATGT